>NC_136852.1:6941500-7194000 GCF_951799975.1 Gobius niger | reverse complement strand
TGGTATCACCTTATTTTGCAGTATCTTTATACATTATACCTCACTAAATTTAGTACAATATAATCTGCAATAACTCTATGGGTTAGATACACAATGGAATAACTTGTATTAGTACTTTTTTGGTACATAATGTAATAGGACAGGAGACCCTTAGGTTTAGTCTTATTACATTTTGTACCTATAAAGTACTAATACAATTTCCATTGTGTATCTAACCCATAGAGTTATTGCACATTGTTACAGAGCACATTACATTGTACTAAATTTAATTATGTGCAATGTATCAAGGGTACAGTAAAATAAAGTGTTACTGAAGTACCATTAAAAAATGTACTGAGCATGTACTGAGTAAATGTAACTGAGTACTACCCGCCTCAGCAAATCATGCAGCCCTTGTCTGGATTCTGTCTTTACTGTGAGCTGGATGAAATTAGCATTTGGATTTGGGGATTTGAATAATTGCAGGGTTTTACCCTCAGCTGCTCCTGTTGAAAATGATCCTGTTGGTGTTTTCACAGCACGCTAACAAATATTAAAATTACATTTGACATTTCACTTTGTTCACATTTTGGTTCATCTGCTGCTGTTCTGTGTCAAAACAAGGAGAGCATTTTCAGGGATCATCGTCAAATGTGACAAAATTCCGCTTTTTTGTTTTCAGAGTTTCATAAAACAACAAAAATCCTTCATGACGAATAACAATGTCATGTTTAGGCGCTAAGATAATTGACAACAAGTGTAAGAAGCTGCAATGAAAGGTCTTACACTGCCACCTGCTGGTCAGTGTTTGAATACAGCAGAGGATCAACAACCCTCTTCAAAGTTAATTCAGAACAAATATTTGTGATCCAGTTTCAATAAATATATTTCAGTTATCTTATTAGTGTTATCGTAGGAACCCATTGAAGACATGCTTTTTTTTGTGGTAAAGGAAACTGGAGCCTCGAAATTGAACCTGGGACCTTCTTGCTGCAAGGCGCGGGCGCACACACAGAAAAGTGAAAAAGAAATCTGACATGTTACTGCAAAAACAAACAATTTATAATCTAACAAGCAATATTCCTTGAACAATATTTTGAGTGTGTAAAATTTAGGAAAGAACATGACAAACACAAATCACAGGAAATTACCTCTTGTTTTTGTCTCCATCGAAAAGCCCAAAACAAATTGCGAGTTAATAATAGAAGGAGAGATGAATAACGATGTGTGTTTTTGTGTGTCTGCAGTCACCGGCTGGAGGTCAGAGCGCAGGTGGCACAGGCCTTCCTCACTAAGTTCCAGCTCAGCAGTGAAGAGATGACCACACTGAGAGGAGCCAGAGACACTCCCATCACTGAGGTAGAAGAGTGTGTTATTGCAAATCCACAAGATGTATTAACTGTCAAACCCTTAGTGCAAATGGCCATGGGTTTACATGATCACAAACTGTTCATGGCGGTGTCCTGTATGGCCTCTTCAAGGGGAGACACTGACAAAAAAAAAAAAAAAAAGGTTTTGGTTTCTTTTCTCAACTTTCTCCTGGAAGCAAAAAAACAACCAATTAACCCCCACCTGAACTGAGCCTTTTTCTCCAGTTCACCCAAATCTAAAAGCTTATTGATAAAAAGTGTCAAAATAGCATAAAGATGAGACAAAAATGTGATGAAAAAGCCACAAAAAAAGCAACAAAACAGCAGCAAAAAAGTGACAAAAACACAGAGAGACAAAAAGGTGACGACAATCAATTTAGATGAGTTTTGTAGGTCTTAGCTTTCAAATGAGGCGTTACACTGGCCTATTGGCTGACTTAATGGATTTGGGTAAAGCTGAACTGGAGAAAATGCGCTGGGTTAAGGCGGGGGTTAAGTGGTTTATTATTGATTCAGTGTTTCTCGATTTATATGGCTAATTCTAATTTCAACGTCCATTTTCAGAGGGATTTTTTAATATGTAAATCTTAGTCCTTAATTCAGTTAAATAAATTGGTGAAATTTAAATATTTACAGATTTTTTTCCTCTGATGATGAGCTTGTTGTAAAACTAGAACTGAAGTCTTTGTAACTACTACGTCAATCAAATTAACTCGTACATTAAAACCTGGCTCAATCCATTCGTCAGATTTCATTGCTCGTTTGGCCATCTTCATGCATAAAAAGTCTTACTTTTGTGTGAAAACGTAAAATGACAATGCAATAATGTTTTTCCTGGTATTTATATGAGTTATGTACAGCAAAAGTTTCAAGTTGATATCTCAAGTTTAAAATTTTCCCCCTCTTCACCTACTGGCCTGATTAAGTTAACTCTCCATCTCCTCTGTGTGTCACTGTAGGATTTCTTCAAAGCCCTCCATCGTGTGAAGCAAATCCATGAAGACGTCAAGGTCCTTCTGCGAACCAACCAACAGACAGCCGGGTAAACCTCTCACACAACCTTTGCTGGCTTTATTCATTTCTACTTAATTATCAGGGATTGGCTTTTCCCTAATGGGCAGATGGCAGCCTCCTCGTGGCGTCTCATGGCGATTATGAGACATCATTATCTAATGTCTAAGTAAGAGTCAACTGACTTCCCGAGGTATTATCAGTTTATTGAGTTGAGGAGTCCAAAGTAGTTTGAAAAAGTCTGCATAAAGTAGACTTCATCCGGGCATAAACTTTCTGCCCGGGTGAAGATGTTATAGTCTCAAGGCCTTACGTCTGTTTGAATTCTTTTCAGTAGGTGGAGTAGTGAACCGTGCTCTGCTCCACCACCACCCCCCCTCCCCTCACCTGGCTTCACCCACGCCCCTCACCCACAATGCCAGTGCTGTGCATAATATGTGACCTCATTTGGTGTTTTGTTATGAAAATTTTATGTATTTTTCATATTTTTCCAGTACTTAACCCCTTAAACGAACACATTTTCTCCAGTTCGATCTTTCCCAAATCTTAAAAGCTTGGAAAAAAATGAATCAAAAGATCGACAAAAATTAGCGACAAACGCAACAAAAAAGTGAAGACAACGCTGCGGCAACCTGAGGTAAAAATCGTTGGATCAGTTTTGACGGTCTTAGCTTTCAAATGAAGTGTTACTCCTATAGGCTGTAAGCTCCAGTCGATAGGCTTTTTAGATTTGGGCAAAGGAAAACTGGAGAAAATGTGCTCGGTTAAGGCAGGGGTTAAGAGGTTAAACTCAACAATGGTTAAAGTACCTCTGATTTGTATGAAGTTATTTCTCAAAATCATCTTGGGTTCTATGCTGGAGGGCCGGATTTGGCCCCCGGGCTTGACGTTGCCTACCCCTGCTTTACAAGCTGCTCTGATTGCATTCCATGAGAAATCTCATTAATCTTGTGTGAAACACACATTTATCAGCATAAAGTTATGTAGCAAAGTAAACACTTTGAGACTTACATTGATTTGCGTTTTGGTATTTAGAACATAACACTTTCATTTAGAACTAACTTTACTGTGCAGAACTTTTTTTTCCCGCTACCCTTGAATGCCTCAGCCTCCGGTGTTGCTTTGCTTTGTGATCACCTGACAGCTCCTGTAGATATTGGAATAATAAACAAACGGACATTTCACGAGGATTTCATCTGTATCAGAGCAGGTCGGTCAGATGTTGTCAGTTCACCATCTTTTTGTAAACTTCTATCATAATGCTACACTGTTAGCCGCTTACTGTTGCTGCGTCTTCTGCTTCAAACATTTGCGATCTCCTGTTCACATGTTTGTGTTTCGATGGTGCGGGGGGCATGTGGGGGTGAAGAAAACAAAAAACAAGACCCATAACTTAGGCACAGACTCACAGATGTAATCTGCTCTATTGCACTAGATCAGCTGCTATCACTTTATATACCTACACATCTTTAAATACAATCCCACTGTTGTTCTATATCAATTACTGTTGTCTTACCATATTTGACCTTTTATTATTTATCTTATTTAATACCCTTGTGCATGCCCCTATAGCCTTATAGTTTAAAGTGTTATAGCTTATTTTTCAAGATTCCGTGTTTTGTTTTATGTTTTATGTTGCACATTGCACCGAGAAAAGTTCCTAGTTTGTGAGCCTGTTCTCAAACCATGGCAATAAAAACGATTCTGATTCTGATTCAAGAGGAGGAAGGGGAGGGGTTATGGATAGAGCTCTTGTTATACCAGAACAAATAAGTAAAGGAGAGTGTGAATGTTATTTTAGATCAACATAGCATTTCCTAACATGGTCAATATGTGTTTTATATTATTACCAATTAGCTGTAAAAAGCATAGCACCCTGGCTATAAAGGGTAATAAGATGCTGACAGCCTGGTGTATGTGAACCTATGCTCCCGTGTGTCTTGGATATTCATTCTGTGATGCGTGTGTGCTGCAGGCTGGAGATCATGGAGCAGATGGCCGTGTTACAGGAGACGTCCTATGAGCAGCTCTATCGCTGGTCGCAGAGTGAGTCACACACACCGACACAACACAGACCTAATGGGACCTGTTTACGCCGCAGTGGTCAAGTTAAGAGAGGACGTTTTCTACTGTATAAATATGAAGGTGTTTGGAAAATGGAAAACGTCCCTGCAGTTGTGCTTCATTGAGTCACAATGATCATTTCTTCCTCTGCTCAACACACAAGATGCTTAAAAGAGCAGTCATTACTCATCAAGTGTTTCCCCCCGTAGACAGACACTAATTTAAATTGTAAAAGCCTCTCAAAAGAAGGTCTTGTGCTCAGTCATTATATTTGCTGTCCCGCATGATGCACATAGTTTGTCTTGGAGTGGCCATTTAGTGGCCACAGCGGGACATTCAGGAGGAGGGAGCAGTCTGGTACAGATCCTCAGCCGTGCACAACACTGGACATTGTCTCAACAAACTCCATGACTTTTCGGACAAAACTCACGAGAAAAGTGTTTGTAAAGCAGTGTTTGAGTGTTTGTTTTGTTTGTTTGTGCAGACGAGTGCAGAGGCCTGACCCAGGAGACGTGTGACATCAGCCCCGTGTTGACCCAGGCCATGGAGGCTCTGCAGGACCGTCCCGTCCTCTACAAGTATTAGACACCAGCACATTTCCTATTGCAATAAATGACATGTCCTCAGGATTTAGTTTAGGGAGTGTCAAAACCGTCATGTGGTCAACGGGTCCGCGCTCCTCACAACCCACTCTAGGTTTTGGAAGTTCATATTAGTCCGGTTCACTAGGTTTAGATTTCCACTACTGTTGTGGGATTTTTGTGGAGAGTATGAAAACTATATATTTTTGGAAACCCTTATGGTATAAGCCAGTGGTTCTCAACCTGGGGGTCAGGACCGCCATGGGGGTCGCGAGACAAATTCGGGGGGTCGCCAGATCATTTAGATAAAATATACATATTATTTTCATTAGCAAATAATCTAATGTTTTATTGTAGCATGTGTATGCTATTGTACCAGAGTGCCATTATTTGTTGGTAGTTCCATGAATTTTATTTCAGCCATTTGTTTTCTTTCTTTGTTTTTTAAAAATTATGAAGGCTAACGTTCCTATTTCTCACGGTGTGACCCGGACGGGGGGTCACGAACCCCTTTACCTGTTTTAATGGGCGTCGCGGCTCCAAAAGGTTGAGAACCACTGGTATAAGCGATGAGAAAAACAATGTGTCCATTTGCCCTTGTCATTTTGTAAAATTGTGCAATTATAGAATTTTTCCATTAGAGTGAATGGGGAGTTCTGGTCATCGCTACAGCAACACATTGAAAAATATGACTTGCCAAATTTAATAAATTTCTGCCAAACTACGTTTTTTTTGCTCTCCATAGAAATGCTTTTAGCGCTATTGTCGCACCTGTTTTTTTCCATATTAGAGAAAATGGAAGCATTGTTTTTCTGATTGTTAATTCATAAAGTTTTCAAAAATGTATAGTTTTGACACTTTCCACAAAAATCTGCCGAAATTACATGAACTGGACTCTTTCCCACAGAACTTTTTTTCGATGAATGATCGAACCTAATCAGCGGTGCTTTAAATCATTACTATTACGTTGTTTTTATATATATATATATATATATATATATTTTTTTTTTTTTTTTTTTTCATTTTTTTTTAAATCTGTACACAATTTAAATTGCTTATAAATTCTCAATACATTTTCCTTATGTTCAAAATCCATTGGGGGCCGCATATTGAAGTCTATATAGTGGGAGGGGCCACAGATCGGTGGTCAATGATGTGAAAATTTCAACTGGATGCCTTTAATTCAGCTTTGAACAATAATAATTAATGATTTTTTTGAGTTTATAATTATATATGAAACTCGCAGTAAAAGTACCATCTTCAACAAATTCACTAAGAAACCTGAGGTCCTAAGACATTCTAAATAAATTTTGACACCCAGTTATTCTAACAGTGCAGTTCCACTCTTTGTCCTTTAGAGGGTGCAAACTTCCTGCAAACAAAAGCTGGTTTAGCAAAAACATCCCTAGAATAATCATTTTTCTTTGAACACATACAATATGAACATGATGGTGTATTATCGAAGCAATAATTTTACTTAATAATTTTAGTGAAAGTGAGAGTGAGTGAATTCTTAGCTTCCTAAATGTGAATTAAATGAAGTTTGGGGCATTCCTGTAACTCTGTTTTCGTTCCCATTGCGCCGCTTGGATTCTGGGAAGTGCACCTGTCACTTTGCCCAGAAAAGTGTCCAAGGTCATGTGACGGCCTTCCTGGAATCTCCACTTAGGGCTAACTATCTGGTGTTTAGACTCGCACTGCGCCCGCTAATTAAAACAACCTCAAATGTTTCTGTTTGGAGCCGTGTCTGTCCTGCCCCCGTCTGTGTGCGGAGAGTGATTGCGGACGTGTTTTTGGCAGGTACACCCTGGATGAGTTCGGGACGGCCCGCAGGTGCGCTGTGGTCAGGGGCTTCATCGATGCGCTCACACGGGGAGGGCCAGGAGGGACGCCCCGGCCCATAGAGATGCACTCGCACGACCCGATGAGGTACTACAGGAACATGTGTAAACTAACGAAGTAAAGAAGTCAGGCATTAATGTGTGGCCGATAAAAGACACTTACTCAGCTTTTTTCCCCATATTTAAATGACTTTGCCTGGTTAACTGAACAATGAATGATAAACATTGGTTTACTGGATTTTAAGGGGTGATGGCTGCCTTCTCTCTCTGTATCTGCCTAACCCTTCCCTGTGTAGTTGCCTGAGAATCCAAAATTGTACAGTATATGTGAATGTCATTGTATCATATGGTCCCATTGTTCCTTGTCCCGCAGTTGCCCTGTTTCCTGCATTGTTTTGTGTCTTTGATGTTCAATGGGAAGTTTTACATCAGCCTGTTTAGGGACAACAGATGGAAATTAGCCTATTGGTAAAATCCGACATATTTACATGTGTTATATGTTCATTAATATGTTTACTGTCCCTAAAAGTCATTGAATGAATTGTGATTAAATTAAGGCCGTAAATGTCATTGACGAGCTTTACATTTGTATTCCAGCATGCATCTTCTTTGAAAATAGTGTAAATTTACACCTTAAAGAGACTAGAAGTTGGCCATTTTATACTCACTACTGCCACCTCAGGTCATACGTGTAACTGCACCTTCTATATTAAGCTCGTGTATGAGGCACTTCGGACCCGAAGTAACAACTTTTTGAGTGACAGTGCAGGATTTTAGAGGCAGTTGTGGCGAACAGGTCTAGGCTCATTCTACACATTAGGACATGGCTGAAACATGTGGGGGGAGGAAAATACTTAGTTTTAACACTTTTAAACTTCTTATAGTCCCTTTAACTTTAGCAAATACTTTCATTTGCAAGTTTACTGGAATTAATATTTAGAAATGATAAATGCATTCATTTTCTTTTCTTTTCTTTTCTTCTAAAACACCATTTAGAAGCCTGTAGTCATTAGTGGTTAAATGTTCATATTATTTTCATTTTCATAATTCATATTTAAAGCAGTACTTGTAACAGTAACTTGATTACCTTATTAAATCCCTCTCGTAGTCCCTGTGGGGGTAATACAAGTGTTCCATGATTGGAGGGTCTTTTATCTCCCACAGTGTCTCTGGCCAGAAAACCACACTTGCAGCTTTCCTGCACCGGGTCGGAGGCGCAATACACACTAATGCAATCAGAAGAAGCTAATCTGCTAACGGGCAAAGCTAACTGCGGGCTGGCGCCACTTAAACAGTATTTACAGCCAAGTTTATGTGAAAAAAATGATCTCCATTGTGTAATTGGATGTACAATATCCCTCTGTCCTTTTGTCTTTTCTGGCAGCGTAGTGTTAAAACTAAAGGCAATTTTCAGGTTCAGGCGAGGAAAAGGTTAACTGTAGATTCCAGGTTGTTGATTGGTCGTGGCCGAGGCGTGGCCGTTGTGGTGATTGGCTGAGGCGGAGGCGCGGCTGTTGACAATGATCGGATGATGTCTACGCTTTTTTTCATCAGCTTGCTTTTGACACGCACATCATTTACTGAGTTTCCTCCTGTCCCCTGAGCTAAAACTGGATTGTAATTGTGCCTTGATTTCCTGACTCACCGCTTTGTGCGCTGCCCAGGAGCAACAATCCGCTGGTTTCCTCGAAAAGCGTCCGTGAGGGGTTCGCCATTACCTCCACTTTTCTCAAGGCCGCAGCTTTTCTGAGAAGTGCCTGCTCTTTGTGACCTCACCGCGCTCAGACAGTCATCAGGGTTTTAATCAACGATGTTTGTTGTGGCAAAGGGGTTAGAATAGAATAGAATTGTATTGTCTACCGAGGTAGAAATTCATCTTTGGCTCACTGACACATTAAAACACAGGACTAGGGACAATACAAACATGCCCAGTAGAAAAAAAAGAAACATAGAAAAATAAAACAGAAAAAAACATTACAGAACAGCTCCATTGCGGTGGCGATGGTGTTCAGGTGCTTCATTCAGAATTACCACAGCACAGGGGACAAAAGAAAATGCACTCTTACCCCCCACTGAGTGCATTTTCTCCAGTTCAGCTTTACCCAAATCTAAAAGCTTTTTGACTGGAGAGTTTACAGCCTATAGGCCAGTGTAACGCCTTATTTGAAAGCTAAGACTTGCAAAACTGATCGTAGCTTTTTTGTCGCCCCCATTTATGTCACATTTTTTAAGCATTTTTGTTGTGTTTTCATCTCTTTTTTTGTTCTGTCTTGTCTGTTTTTTTTTATCACGTTTTCATCACTTTTTGTCAATCCTTTGTCACTCTTTTGTGACTCTTTAATGGCTTTTTTGTGGCCTTTCCATCACTTTTTTTAGTCAGGGTTTTGTCGCTTGTTTATTGTGTTGTTGTTGCTTTTCCGGCACGTTTTATCACTCTTTTGTCACTTTTTTTTCGCATTTTCGTCCTTGTTTTTGTTTTTTACATCTGGGTAATGCCAAACTGGACAAAATGAGCTTGGTTCAGCTGGGGGTTAAGAATTTAAACACAGCCTTTTTAGCCAGTGGAACTCTGCATCGCCCCCTGGAGTTCAGAAGCTCAAACTGAGGGTTCAGAGGGTGAGCGGAGTCAGAGGCAATCGCTGGAGCTTTAGTCAGGAGACCAATGAGCGCTGTATCATGTGTGTTGTTGTTGTTCATGTTGGCCAGAGGAAGTCCCCCCCCACCTCTTCTACATGACGTTGTGTATGTTGCAGGTACGTCGGGGACATGTTGGCCTGGCTGCATCAAGCTACTGCCTCAGAGAAAGAACATCTGGAGGCTTTGCTCAAGCAAGTCACTCTGCAGGGTGAGTTATCCATATTAACAATTTTAGTTTATTTTAATGTATTCATCCCTATTAAAACGTTTACTGCTGTAACGATTCTGGAAGTATTTTTGAATAATCTGCTGTAAAGGATTCAGTTGCTTTAATGTGGTAAGAAAGAAAGTCAACACAAAAATTGCCACAGAGGTGCAGATGTGGAGGAAAATTTTCAAAATACATCTTTATTTAATGTGGTAGCTGATTGGTTGACGTCTGTCAGGGGCAGCACCTGGGCTTATATAAAAGATCAAGCGAAAGAAGCTGTCCTCAAAGGAACAGGCCACCGTTTTTCCATACTGAGTTATCCAATCCAACTTTATTTCCATAGCACATTTCATAAACAAGAGTTTCCAAAGTGCTGCACAAGAAAATAAAAACAATAAGAATAAAACATTAAAACATTAAAACAATAAAACAATAAAAATGTAAAAATGTAAAAATAAAAATAATTAAAAATTAAAAATTAAAAATAGATAAAACCACACAAATAAAAAACACAGAGGACCACACAGAGGAGATATGTTCTTACCTGAGCTTAGACGAGTTGATGTGTAACTGTCTGGTCTTTATGCGTGTCGTCATTCACGCAAAAAGCATTTAGCCTCTCCTCCTTGGTCGCTTCTAAATTCACCCCCGTTTGGGTCCACGAGCAGAGAAGGAGAGGCTAAATGCTAACAACATCTTACTGTTTTTGAGGTGACTGAGGGCACGCACAAAGACCAGACAGGTATGCATCAACTCTTCTAAGCTCAGGTAGGAACATATCTCAGTATGGAAAAACGGTGGCTTATTCCTTTAAATACCCAATGAAAGTCTGTGTGACCCAGAGGCCAATGTTAATGATAGACCTATATTCCTCACTCCTGGTCATTTACATTATTAACATCAATAAAGAGAGAATCCATGATGGAAACAGCATAAAGGCGGGATGCTCCACCCTCCAGTGCTTGCCAATCAAAACCAAAACTCAAAATTGTAAAAATCTACACAACAAAAACCAGCTTGGTTAAACATAGGACTCTCCCCTCAGAAGAAGAAAAAAGAAAAAGAAAAATATTACTTACCAGGCACACGTAAAGTCCCCATAGGATTCAATATCTAATATCTCTTTCTGGAGCCACCTTCAGCCACTAGGGGGTGGTGTCACATCATGTCCGCAGCTCCTCACTATGTGGACCAAAAACAAGCGCTTTCCTCTGGCCAATGGTGTGACAAAACATTGCCACAGTAAATTTAAAACCCCCTCAAACCCTCAATGATGCTTCCATTAGTCTCTCCCTCAAACAAAGCAAAGTGACCATTCCAAGAGCCTCTAATGTAAAAGGTACTCTCTCTATCTGCTTTATCTACAGTTTATTTTGTTATATGACCACTTTTCTTGGGACCCCTATTTCTGATCGAGGTCCCGGTGCTCTCTTTGTGAACCCCTGCTCTAAATATAAGTTTGTGTGTTTCAGGAGTGGAGGAGAACATGCAGGAGGTGGTTGGACACATCACTGAGGGAGTGTGCAGGCCACTCAAGGTGAGAATCTCTCTGTAAGATTTAGTCAGTACCTTTTTATATTACTTTTAATTTGAGATAAACTGTCTGTATGTGCATGTTTGATGTTCCCAGGTGCGAATAGAGCAGGTGATTGTGGCGGAGCCCGGTGCTGTTCTTCTCTACAAACTCTCCAACCTGCTCAAGTTCTACCACCACACCATTAGGTCAGTGATGGGGACGGACAATATACTGACTTTACACAGCCGGAAACAAATGTGCCAAAGTTCAGTTTTAGTAATGATTTTCATGCTTTACTTCCATTTCCGCCTTTTCTGCCCCGATTTATTGTCTTTGTTTTATTTTCTATGAATTGAATGTGTTCAAATGGTTTGGTAGAGGCAAGTTTATTTGTATGTAGAGTGAAATTCCTGCACAAGGCAATTCAAAGCACAGCTACTTAAAATGACAGGATAAAATCAATCCATTAAACATCACTTTAATCATTAATGAGATACATTGAAAGTGAACAGTGCAGATAAAATACAGTACTTTCCGTTGTTTTCAGTTTTCAGCCTGGATTTGAACATTGTCAGAGTTGAGGTCTGTCTCACATCTTCTGGAAGACCGTTCCTGATTTTAGCTGCATGAAACTGAAAGCAGCCTCACCATGTTTAATCCTGACCCTGGGACCAGCAGGAGACCCCTCCCGAGATGGTTCATATGGCTCAATGGCAATTAATCGAAATTCGATTACGATTTCGATTATTACACTAAACGATTCCAAAATTAGCATAATCGTTTTTTCTTTTTTTTTTTTTCAATTTTTTTCTTTTTTTTCTGGCAAAGCAGTCTTGCATTATTTCATGGCGCTGGGATTATTTTCCCTTAACATTTTACGTGCCATGGCTCATGGCTTGACATAAAAACAAACAGCGCTGTGTGATGATGTCATCAGGCCGCGCTGCTCAGTTTGCTTGCGCAGGTGTGAGGGCTGGCCAGCAGGGGGCAGGTGTGAAACAGAAACCTCTCCTTAATCGAGGCCTCGCTTTTTTTTTTAATTAATAAATATATAAATAAAATAAAGACTTTTTTTAAAGGCAACAAATAATCGTTTGAATAATCGTGATTTCAAATATGACAAAAATAATCGTGAATATTATTTTTTCAATAATCGAGCAGCCCTACTCAAACATGTCCGAGATGTACTTTGGTGCTCGACCATGTACACAAGCATGCTAGTCAGGACTTGTTGTGAATTCTATATATTCTATGTAGAATAGACAAAAGTCACTGTCTTTGATTTTGTTGAAATATATAGTTTGCTAATTCTCCAGGGTGAACTCGTACAAAGTGGCACTCTTACACAAGGGTCTTTGAAGCATAAGGAGCTCTCTGATGGTTTTGTTATATAAAACTAACTCACCCCTGTTCTAGATATTTAATGGCCTAAACTGACCTACTTGTGGACTCTTCCTCGCTCTAAAGTTCTGTTTTAGTATTGCTTCTCTTTCAGTGCCACATTAGGGATAAGTGTTCTTCATGTTAACCGTGTGTATTTTCAGCTCCATCATTGGGACCAGCGTGGCCTCTCTGCTCATGACAGTGGAGGAGATGCACATTCTCAGCAAAAAGATGTTCTTCAACAGCCTGAGTCTCCACGCCAGCCGGCTCATGGACAAGGTCAGCACATTTAGAAAGTTCGTTTGCTTTTGGGAATAACTGATGAGGCTGATTTCTCCGTTTGGCTGAACTTGCTTTGACTCTGAGCTTCACTGCTGCAGCTGATCAATTTGAAACCTTTCCTGTAGATGCCTGACATTAACATGGCATTGGCTTAAAACATTATTTTTGGTGCCGTAGCTTTAATGTTTTAATATTTGATATTTTATTTTTAATTAAAGCAGAACTAAGTAACTTGTTTACCTTAATAAATCCTTTTCGTAGTCCCTCTGGGGGTAATACAAGTTAATGGGATGATTGCAGGGTCTTTCATCTCCCCCAATTGCAACTTCGCTGCCACTGGGTCGGAGTCACCAATACACACTAATGGAATCACGAAGAAGAAGCTAACAGGCTAACAGGCAAAGCTAACTGTGGGCTAGCGCCACTTAAACAGTATTTACAGCCAAGTTTGAGTGGAAAAAAATGATCTCCATTGTGTAATTGGATGTACAATATCCCTCTGTCCCTTTGTCTTTTATGTCAGCGTAGTATTTACTCTCACCGACAATTAATGAGTAAAAAAACGCAACATGCTACGACACCTGCAATGGCGCTTATGGCCTCTAGGGGCATGAGTTACTTAGTACTGCTTTAAATAGTAACGATGAAATGCAGGCGAAAGTGCTGGTAGAAGTCTTGACTGAGGCTCCTCCTGCTGGCAGCTATAGGAATAATTTTCTAAAAATAATAGAGGGCTTTAAAAATGTGGACAGTTTTAAGGTTTGAACAATGTCGCAAGTGTAATCAGGAAGTACAGAACGAGGCGCTGACACCGTAGAAGAAGACACAGCTAAATTTAACAGCTTTGTCCGAGGATTAACTCAAAACTGCGTGACTGTTGTGAAATACTACTCCAGGTCTGTCTTTGATGAGAGAACAACCTTAAATCATGGTTCAAACCTTGCTATCGCAATACACACAGAAAAGTTATTAGATTTTCTTTCCTGCAACCTCAGAAAGCCGAGGTTAGGAGTGGTGTGTCACAATAACAGTGCAAAAATAGCTTGATACGCATTAACGCCTTTCTTTTTAAGTGCCCATTTCTATGCATGTTATTTTCTACAGCCACATAAATTAAGCGCCACACCAAAAAACACTGGCCCTTTTTCAAATTGGCTCCCAAATATACCTGGGCACGAGCAGCTCTTTGCAGAACGCTCCGGCTGTGTCCCGATCAATGGTAGTTACACGAATTATCCCCCAGCTCAATGTTAATCAGATTGAAGGCCCTCTGGGTTTTTACCGTCCACTCCTTTAATGCCGGGAACACAGGCTTCTCATAATTGGCTCTATTAGGCGCTCAGAGGTGGCAGAGCTCAGGGCTGCGTCCCGAGGCCGATGAAATCAAGAGCTCATTCGTTATCGGGCCGTCCACCGTGACCGAGGGAGGACTGCTCATTATCAGATACTTGCTCTGTCAAAGTCGAAAGGCAGCAGCGACTCAGGGCAAAAGCGCTGCAGCTCCTTCACCTGCAGGGTTAGTTGCAGGTCGTTACCTAATCACAAAGGTTGTATTTTATGACGTGATGTACAGCCAGTGGGTCAATGCAACTCTATAGAGGCGCTGGAGCGAGCATTATCCAAATCTCAAAGCTTCTCGACTGTAGAGCTCACAGCCTATTTGAAAGCTAAGACTTACAAACAGGGTATCCGCGGGGTCTTGAAAAGTCTTAAAAAGTCAAAAATTCAAGAATCCAAATTTAAAAATTCGAAAATTCGGCCTATTTGGTCTTAAATCCATGGTAAACTGGTCTTAAAAATTATTGTTCAACGACCCAATTATTTGCGCACAATTTAGTTTAAAAAGTAGACAAATAAATGCACAGAAGCACCAATGAGTAGCCGCCCGGTTTACATGGTCCGAGAGGGCGAAGCGACACCTTTTTTCACGCTGACGCACTGGCCACAGCCAAAAACAGCGTGTAAACTCACCAATAGGCAGAAGGACTCTCCTTCAGAGCTTTATCCACCCAAAAAAACGATTGAAGTCAGCAGTGTTTAGGAATCCAAAACATGACCAAGGTGTCGCTGATGGACGACCATAATGCTACTGTCAGTGGAAAGTTGCAGCAAAATGCGCTGATACGTCCAATATGAAACAACGTGGAGATAATCCTGTAAATATCCAACTCAAGGTAATGAACTGCATAATTCCTAATAAAGTTTGTCCAAATGTTCAAAACACAAAGCTAACGCTCCTCTGCTCAGTGACAGAAGGAAAGCACAAACACGAGTCCTGTTACTTTAGAAACACGTTTCTCAGTTTGTTCATCAAAACATCTGACAAAGAAGTTTAGAAAACATAAAACCTAGACTAGACCTAGACTAGATTCTGGCCTAATAATAATACAATTAAAATAATTATGATAATAAATTAGTTGTAAAGTTGACAGTGTTTTGTGTTGTTCTATGCAAATGAGTCGAAAGGCTGCTTTTATTTTTAGAAACAGTGAATGTTTACCAGTATTACAAAGCATTTTAAATACAAAAACTAAATATCTGTTGTTTTCTTTCATTCAGTCGATGTAAGCCATAAGTAAACATCTGCATTTTGATGATTACCATTTTAATTTCAAACTATTGGCTGTTTAGAAAGTGTCTCGTGAAAGCAATCTTTTAATGAATTTGTACTGCATGGTGGATTGCTGAAAAATATGAGCTTTCAATCTCACAAAAATCCATATCCTGCTGATACATTTGCTTCAAATCTCCGGGGTGTTGGTGATGGGCATGTGTGGGCGGGTTTCACATTTTCCAACATGCATTTCTATCCAAACTTGTTACCAAATGCAAACCTTATATAAACAATGTCAGATACGCAGTTGCAAATTTAGAAAACACAAAATGTGTTTGTGTGTGTGCAGGTGGAGCTGCCCCCCGCTGACCTGGGCCCCACGGCCTCCCTCACCCAGACCCTGTCTCTGCTCAGGGAGGTGCTGGTGTCACACGACTCCTCTGTCGTTCCTCTGGATGCTCGTCAGGCTGACTTCGCTCAGGTAGTTCAGCATTTAACGTGTAAGGCAAAGAAATTCAACATGGCTAAAGCAGGAAATAATATATTTTTTTAAAAAGGTACTGAAAAGCAAGTGACAATGAAGCCATGAAAGCAAAAGAGTCACAAAAACTCAACAAAAAAGGGGCAAATTTGTGACAAAAACGCCATAAAATTAATAATTGATTAATTATATATATTGTTTTATCTCTCAAATAGCATATAGTTAAACATATATTATTATCGTAAAGGTTTCAATCATAGCAATATATAATCTAACAGAGGTCGACTGATGCCAATGTGCAACGCTGATATTTTTGGCCACATCTAAAAAAATGTCCTATACATGATGCTTCTAAATGTGTCAGTATTGAACTATAACAGCAGGGGGGCGTATGAAAGTAGCCCATGGCTAAATCTGGCACATTTACACAAAGTAACTGTAGTGTTCATTAATGTGCACTGTCCTCGTCAAATAAACAAATAAAGTAAGTAAAGTATGACAAGCATAGGGATAATTTATTCAGGACGGTCAGGTTTACCTAAACAAGAAACATTAAGTCTCTATCCCTTATAGTCCAGAAATTATGCGCATAAGTCTACAACATAAAATATATAAACTAGGTGTACAAACTTGTGACAGATTTCCGTGGAAGGTGTGCAAGGGCTCATTTTAAAGCTTCAACTGAGCTCTTTCCAAAATCACCTTCGGTGCCGATATCGACTGATATATCTGTCGGGCCATACTTAGGACCCACTCTAATTCTACCATAGCAAGTCATGACCTTATTAATTCAATTCTTTAATATCATGTAAAATGACGTATTTTCCCATCAATTTAATGTTGAAGAACCATTAAATGAATCTATAAAGCTGAAATTATTTAAAAATAAACAGACATTTTTACGGGTTGATGTTTCTATCCTTTTATAGAAGATAACGATTAAAAAAAATGTAAGGTTCCCACTTTTAAGTCCCGATCCACCAGTTGAGCCGCTGGATTAGACTCTGTTCATAGCACATGTTTCCCAAAGCACTGCATTATATTTTCTCTTTTAGGAACCATTTCTCAAAACATTGCATACTTATGTCAAAGGTTAGGGTTTCTGCGAGACATTAAAAGCTATTAGAAGTCATTCAATTGTGCGAAAATTAAGCTTTTAAATGTCAAAAACATTGATAACATCAGTGAAAATACAAAATCACATTCAACTGCAGGTTTTGATGAAATTTTCTTTCTTCCGTCCTTGCTTCCTTCCTTCCTTGCCTCTTTCCTAGGTCCTCTCTTGCATCCTGGACCCGCTCCTGCAGCTGTGCACGGTGTCTGCCAGTAACCTGGGCACGGCGGACATGGCCACCTACATGGTCAACTCGCTGTACGTCATGAAGACCACGCTGGCTCTGTTCGAATTCACCGACAAGAGGCTGGAGATGCTGGAGTTCCAGGTCAGACACATACGCTCACACTGACAGAACAAAACAGGCACCAGCTGGAGGATTCAGAGAGATTTCAGACTGATTAACTGAGGCAATCCAATCGAAATGGCAGTTTTAATTGTCGCAAGCAGAAAATCACAAAGACTGCAATCATGTTGGCGCTGTAATGTCCCACTGATGGAGCTATTATGTGTAAAACTTGCTAACCTTTGCTAAAATGTTCTGTGGGATTCTATAGTTTATCGGCTCATGCTCTAGTCTTTTCCTAACCTCCTTAACCGAGCACATTTTCTCCAGTTCGAATTTACCCAAATCAAATGGCTGCTTGAAAAAACCTTCAAAATGGCGACAAAAACGAGACAAAAAAAAAAAGTGATGAAAAAGCAACAGAAAATCGACAAAACATGACAAAAAAGTACCTAGGACACGAGGAAAAGTCTTAGCTTTCAAACACCGATACCAGTGTCAGGTATCAGGCGGCCCCCATGTGACTGTCCCTCCGCCCACGGAGTTCTGGGAAATAATCATGGCGGCACCCCTATGGAGGTTAAGCCCTGCCCACCCCACGATTATGTTTTATATAAGCCGAATGCCCATTTCGGGTCGTTGCATTATGGGTAATGGAATCTCTTTCGGCTGCCTAACAGTATTGATGGTTAGCATAAAGCAACGAAGAAAGCTCTGATTTGGACCATTTTAACCGCTGGAAAGTTGATGATATAAAGTGCTTTTGTCGTTGCCGTGGAGCTTGTTACAATAAAGTCTATTTTTACAACCTCGGCTGCGAACGGAGATAGACAGAAACCGAAAGAACTGAACGGCCGTTCATATGTAGAGCTGCTGTCAAAGTGACGACCAGTCCTTGTTCACATAGTTGGAAAAAGTATGTGAGAAAAACATTTGTAACCCTTGAAGGCGACTGTTGGACAAAGTGCAGGGTCTGAAACTGTGGCCTCATGTTGCGGATATTCATTACATTTAAACTGGAATGAGAAATAAAACATTTTTGTCGATAAGGAGGTGTAAATGAAATCTTTTTTTATTGTTTTTGTGACCAGATAGATCCTCGTACACATATAGGCTAGGCCATCTAAATTTACTTTATTTGTATTTTTTACGAGTGATCTGATGGTGAACAACATGGCTAATCGATCGTTAATTTGACGAAACCCACTATATTTAACATCAATACCGTTTTGAAACTTTTCCCTGCGATTTCAAGACGAATTTAAATGATTGAAAAAGTAGCGGTGTCTGTGTCGGGCATATCCCAGGTCCTGTCATTCCCCTGTCCGCTATGGTCCGCTGTGGTCCTCTATGGTCCGCTTCTGCCTACGGAGCCGCCGTCCTGACTTTTCCCTCGCTTTCAAGATATTGACAACATAAATATTTGCAAGAAATGTCACTTGAGACTTACAGTCTTTAAACAAATGCCCGTAAGCCTTATAATTCATGGTTATGGCTCAATATACTTCAGTGTTCAGGCTCCGCTACCTGAACTCGCTCACACATTTCAATGGCGGAGTGGTTTGTTTGGGCCGAAATAAGGAGCCTGATTGACCCACACATGCGCAGTCTAGATGGGCATTCGGCTTATTATAGATTATGTTACACCTGTAAGCTATTTTGTTTTGGGGTTTTTTTGTAGCATTTTAGGCAGAACACTTTTATTTTTATGCTGAATGATTGTCCTGTCTGACTGCAAAGATAAAGAAAAGTAGCTGAGCAGTTGTGACTTTGCTTTGTTAAACCCAGGTGGTGTCTTATTTGGGGCGAGGGCAAAGCGTTTGTGTACATCTCACCCCAAAACCTACATGTCATTGTTTTCAATCTGTGCCGGCTGAAAAAGAAATGATTCAGAGTCTTATGATTTATGCAGATCCATCATCTTCCCCAAAGATTTCATTCAGCCTCTCTCTGCCTCTCTCTCATAGAAAAGTGTGCGTCACGCGTGGCTGTTGTTGTTGAAAAGCGCCATCTAGCTGTCTATTTTTGGGCGCGCCTTTTGTAAATGAGCGGCACAAGAGCTGCCGTGGAAGTAGCACAAAGCTTCTCCATTAAAGCCGAGTACAATTACGTGACAATGCGACGAGAGACTGAGGCGCGCTCCGGCTTTTCTGTTTCCGCAGATCGAGGCTCATCTTGACACGCTGATCAACGAGCAGGCGTCCTTCGTCCTGACCAGGGCCGGGCTCAGCTACATCTACAACAGAGTCCAGACGCACAGCCCCGAGCAGGTCCTGCCCTTTTCTCATTATCGGTTCCCACTGATTCAATCCAGCTTTATTTCTGTATCACACTTTACAATAATAATAATAACAATGCATTGGTTTTATATAGCGCTTTTCTGGATTGTTTTTCCAATGTAAATCTATGGTGCCACATTGAGTTTTCTCTACTACAAGGATATCATTTTATTACCTCAGCTTTACAGGTGCATTAAGGAACTTGTATTGTGCCCCAGCGGCTTTATGAGTGGTTAACATGGCGCCTTTACTTTCCATTACAGAGGCCTCTCCAATGCTCTACGATCAATTTGTTTTGTGACTTTCTGGTAGGTTTTCACTGCTGACGGACCCTCTCCATGGCTACGCATCTGTTCCATCCAGAAAACCTACCAGAAACCCCACAAAACAACTGATTCTTGAGTGTTGTAGAGGTAGAGGCAAAAGTTTAGGCCACGCATGACAGGGTTTGGGTATGGGCGGGATTCTAAACTATCGGCTTAGGCTATTGGATACAAAATGTGATTAGACTATTTCCTGCAGCGCTTGGAGGGGAGGAGGGACGGGGGGTGGGTGCATGTTTTGTCCTTTTCAAGGTATTTATATAATTTCTGTGGCTTCTTTATCATTAACATCTTATAAGATAGTGGCCACTGGATGTGCATCCGACTCCACAAACAGCACAAACTTTGAGTTTGCATTGAGCTCAAAGGACACTTTTATTCGCTATTTTGTATCTAAAGTCAAATCTGAAAAGGTCAGTACAGGATTTCTAACGAGGCTTTGACCTAAATGCAGTCGATGGGTTGACGACGGCTGAAAACATCTGGATCGTTCATAATTTGTGATGTTAGATGGCTAATGCTAACGGCTATAGGACAAATACATTGAGCAGGCTAATGCTAAAGGACTCTGAAAAGGATAAAACATACCTTGCTATCTTTTAGTATTGCGCCTTACTTCCCTATTCATTTGTATGGGGATGGAATATGCGCATTTGTAGGAACAGGCTCAGATAGCTAAAGGCATTTCTATGATTTCTGTGTTTTTTGCATTACAAAGTTCCATAATGCACCTTTAAGAAAAAGAAACTAACAACTTTCCACTTTTGTAAGTCTTGCAGCCTTTAGCACTAAAATTCTACTTTTCCTCTCGGCTAATGGCCTTCATTATAGTCATTTTTGTCCCCCATTGTCACACTACCACTTTGGCTTTTGTGTTCGCTATCACCATGGCTACCCCAGTGTCGAATAATTGCATTTCGATCAGATTCCAGAATGAAAAGGGACAAACTGGGGCAGAATCTACTCATACTCTCTATTACAGAGCAAGTAATGTGTTCAAATGTCCTGTGTGTTCGGGCTGGGCCTGACTAACACCCATAGTTCTGGCGGAGCGTTGTCGGGGTCATGTCGGGACGCACCACACCCTCCTCCTAAACCTCCCCGAGCTGCAAACGCTGTCATTTAAGCTCCACTTTCTCACTCTTTTTGGGTGGCCCGCGGATCCCAAGTCCCTAAATAACACAGAAGGAGCCAGTCAGAGTCGGTATCATACCTATTAGAGCGCTTTCGCTTTCAGAGGAGTGTTTACCACAGTCAAAGTACACAATAACGTTTCAATCAAAAGTACATCCACAGGTTTTTGCCTGCCGCTTACCACATTTGATTCTACTACCACTACTTCAACAATTACTTCTTTGCTACTACTGATTTTACAACATTACTTAGTTACTAGTTAGACTTTGACACCGTCCTTGTTTGGGTACAGGTCTCTTCTAAAATCTGGAAAAGTTTTCATGGAGATGTGAGAAAATTCAAACATAAGGCTGAAAGTATAGTTATCTGCACTCTCATTATGATTTATTGGTTTGTTTTGTTGATTTTTATCAGCCTTTTAAGTGCAAATTAAAGCACTTTGAATACTCTTGCATTGCCTGTTACTGCATCAAATACAAAACTACATCTTTTTACTGAATGAATGAATGAATGAATAGGTTTTTATTATTGTGTCTTGCATACTGTATGCCTACCCCTAATGGGCTTATAAGACACTAATAAAAGTATTGTTCAGGTAAACACTTGATCCTTGTGCGCCAAAGAGGCCTCTGTGATGGAAAGTCAAGGCGCCAGGCTAAAGACCCATACAGGCTCTGGGCCACTGGTCAAACACTCACTAATATCAACTCTTTTTTTACCTTCACTGTGCCATAATGCACACGTTAAAGCATCTATTTCAGGGGGGAAAATACCTATATGCTTCACAAAAGACTGCTTTCCTTATCTGTTTTCTATGTTAAAGCCACACCGCGTAGAATGTTATCCAATAAATACAATTTAAATATCATAAAAGAAATGCTTGATTTTATAACAGATATTTTCATCATTAAAAACTTCCTCAACATGTGCTTTTGCTGTGAGCGGCTCATCTCTCCTAAGACATGACTGTAACTCATGGGCGTGGGTTTGGTGTTACTGTTGGCGGGGACACCCTGACCAATAGTAGTAATAGGGCTCCATAAACAGACAGAAGCTCCGTTACAACCCGAAAATATGAATATCTCTGCGAATATTTGACCAATCGACACGAAACAAAAAGTGCCGTGATGCCGATCGTCCTCTCCCAAGCCTAAAGTGCCACATGTGAGTCAAGTTTTTGTGTAGGACTGCACAATGTGAAGATCTCCGCATGAAGTTGGCGGGGACAACTGGGCCATCCCACGCAAACCTACGGCCATGCTGTAACTTAACCAGGAGCTCGTCTTCATGGAGATGTGACTAAAGAAGAATTTGAGCAGGATTTGAGATTTAAACTGGTTACACTGCAAAAAGTATTTAACTAGATCAGTATAAACATCTCAATTTGAGCATAATAATCCAATTTTTTGCTGTTTTGACTAGTTAAGAAGTTCTTGGGCATTTGTCCTAGATTATTTCACTTGTTCTAAGATGTTTCTGACTCGTTTCGATACATTTCGTCCTTATTTCAGGTCATTTTCTTTGCCAATGGGGTAAGAAAATTGGTCTTATCTCATTGGCAATTTTACTTTCTTATTTCAAGCGAGATCTACCCTAGAACTGGTCTGAAATGTCCTCAAACAAGCAAAGTAAACTTGGTCCGATCAGGAAAAGTGTCTAAATGAGTGAAAACCGCTCAAGACAAGATACATTTCCTCAATTCAGGTCATTTAAGCCAATGCTTGATATTTACTTTTTGTAGTGTAGGTCCTCTTCCAAATCCATGCTTTGACAGCCCACTGCAGTAACAGCTTTGTCTGTGTTCAGCAGCTCATCAGGAGTGTTTTGTACTGATGGCAATAGTATCGTCCAAAATGTTACGTAGTGTGACTTTAATGACTCAAAAAATGTAAGATCATGCAATTGCTTTACTTTAATCTGTATTTAAGGGACAATGTACAGCAGTGGCGTGCACAGACATTTTGAGGGGCAGGTGCTCAACCAAGACAAAAGGGCACAACCCCCCCCCCCCCCCCCCCACCATTGATTAACACAGCAACAAAAAATGTCCAACTCTGTGGACCTAATAGTAAACTACATAGACTTTAAAGGACAATGAAATGAAGAACTATCACAAGGCTCTGCACTTAAAGGCACACTGCGTAACATGACCAGCTCGAACACAGAAAATGCTGCTACTGCAGTGTGTAATAAAAGAATGGATTTGGACGTGAAACTAACCTGTTTAAATCTCAAATTCTACTGCCTTTAGTCACATCTCCATGGAGACGGGCTGGAGACGCACCCACTCCCCGTAAAGTTTACAGCCATTTCTTAGGCGGGGTGAGCCTCATAGATGTTTGTTTGTACAATTCTGAGGTATTTTTCAATGATGAAAATAATGGTCATGAAATAAATGCTTATATTTACATTTTATTTATTTCACTTAAAACATCTGGTTTGTCAATATCATGACATGGATATTTTTGTCCATGTCAGAAATATGTTAAATAACAATAATCCTGGGCTGTTCATGTTCCTGCTCCTCCCACAGAGGCACAGTGTCCAGAACGCAGGCACCTCCTCACCTTCTCTCTCCTCCTCTCCCCTCTGTCTCCTCAGCTCAGCTCACACTGCTCTGACCCTGGTCTACGCTCAGCCCTGACTTAGTCTGAATAATATAGCTCATTTTCAGAACATTTTATAGCGCGACAAACAGAACCGCTAAAGTGACTGACTTCTTACCGCGGACTTTATCCGGACGGTCTCGACACGCGGCGGCGCTGACAGTCTCGCCCCGACGGCCCTTTTGTTTCCTTTCCCCTTAATAATCCAGTCATGTCGCGCTGGCTCGTTCAGAAAGTTATCAAATTTACTCAGTTTACTTTAGCCCCGCGTCTCACAGAGATGGGCTGTACCATCTTCTTAAACAGGGGGAGACACGGGGACAACAGCTGCCCTTCTGTGATCAGGAGCATCAGCGCCGCCGCGGCTCGAGAAGCAGAGGAGGAATGAAGCGCGATTTGAAGTTGTTGAACATTAAAACTGTATTTTCAGCACATGTTGGCTTAATAGGGCAAATATCTAAGAACAATAAAATAAATAATACTTAAAAAAAAAAAAAAAACTGGTCTGGAGAAGGGCACTTAAAGGGCACAGGCCAGAGGGGCAGGTGCTTGAGCACCACCTGGGCTCTATCTGTGCACGTCCCTGATGTACAGAGACATTCAGCTCATAGAGACACAGATACTGCACCAGGTTAGAGCTAAATAGCTAGTTTTCCTCCGTATTCCCTGGATACAAAAATAGAATTAGCAATTAGCAATACATATTCTTTAATAAACAGTAGAACAGCAATATAACAGTGCTGTGAACTTCCCCAGCAGTAAACCCCACTTAGTCACACCAGAGTCAGACAGTTTAACAACTACCAGTCATCAACCTCACACACTCACCCAGTTACTGCATTTCACTTTGCATCATAATCCCTACAACACATATTAAAACACATTTCTTTTAGGATTGCTGCCCCATAAAGCTCATAAATGCATCAACACATTTCAAGCAGCTCTTGCCACCACCAGATGCCACTGTTGGCACATCCATGTATGTTTTTATGCCAGCTCCATGAAGAGCCTTGAAAGGGCAAATGTTTAATTGTCTATGAACGGACCAGTGACTTCCTATACACGCTCCCATATTATGCCCATATGGCTCATAAAACCTGTCCTTAAGCCCTGCTCCGCTCTGACCCTTGGACCAGTCACTGCTTTTAACGTTGGCAATTTAGGCGCTTGAGCGTGACCTAATGTGGCCATCGAGGATCATCAGAGTGGGCTTGATGACTTAAAAGTGTTGTGCTCGTAATGCGGCGGGAGATTTTGTCACGCGAGCGTTAAGAGTCAGAGAGAGGGGGATTTTGAGTATTTTATTTTATGATATTTCTTGTTAACTGGTATAGTTTATTAGAACCAGTGGATTAGAGAGGACTTTAACAGGTTTTGGATCATATTCGGGGTCTAAGGGTCTGTGCTGCAGGGCCATGTTTAGTGATAAGCTACACATCACGTGGCTGCACTGCATTTACAGACCATACTACGATTACAGGGCTTTCTGCAGGGCATTAAAAAGCATTAAATGTGATTCCAACCGGCGTTATATTTACATTTCTTTGTAAATAGTGACACTGTTTGACCTTTTTACTCCAGGACATTATCGTAAATGCAGAACATCTGGTCTAAAACCGATTCTGTGGCAGGTTTCGCTGAAAATTAAGGCCAATTTTCGCTGTCATGTCATTTATATATCCAAAATATCCAAACTTTCCATTATTCCTCAGTTTGTTAGAATGGATACACATGCGTAGAAATGAGAAATGCATAGCTTTTTTGTGGTTGCGGCATTAAATAATATAGTGTTTAGGCATTAAAGACGCTATAATTTTTTTTCTGTAATGACAGTTTAAGCGTTTAGTTGTGTCCATTCCGACATTTGTAATGCATGGACCAGATGAAGCCTTTCTGTGTGGAGTTTGCTTGTTCTCCACATGTCTGCATAGCTTTCCATCGAGTGCTCCGGTTCGTATGGCTTTAAGAAGCATTAAAGATCATTAAATGAATTATGCTTAAAAATTAAGGCCTTAAAGGAACAGGCCACAGTATTTCTGTACTGAGATATGTTCTTACCTGAGCTTAGACGAGTTGTTGCGTACCTGTTTGGTCTTTGTGCCCGTGGAAGAGCTTGGTCGCTTCTAACTTCACCCTGTTTGGAGCTATAGGAATACATTTGGAGAGGCCAAATGCTAACAACATCTTTGGTCGTTTGCGTGACTGAGGGCACACACAAAGACCAGACAGGTACGCATCAACTCGTCTAAGCTCAGGTGAGAACATATCTCAGTATGTAAAAATGGTGGCCTATTCCTTTTAAAAGTCATTAAAAATTATTGAATTAGATTCAACCTGGCATTGAATCTAAACTTCTTGGAAAATATATTTTTCCTCACTCCTCCACGTTTACCATAATAACTACGTTCGAGGGGGAAATCATGGCGGATTTACAGACTCCTCCTACCCTGCTGTGATGGAGCATGTTCCTAAAAAGGGCATAAGGGCGGGATCTTCACTGTGGACTCGGCCCTCGCGGTGCACGTAGTTCAGTCGTAGCCACGCCCGCGCCGTTAGCTCGAATGCTTGTCAATCAAAGTCCAGCCCTCATTAGTATACAAGATTTCTAAACAATTTTAGTAACCCAGCGTTATCACTGGAGCAATATCTAAGTGTAGCAAGTTCCAAAAAAAATTTAAACCAGGATTTACAGTTGTTTAGAATGTGTCTAAAGTGCAATGCTACCTAATGGAAAACTAGCTTGTTTTGCCGCCCACATAAGGAGGTATTGCAGCAATCGTGGACAATGTCGGAAAAGAGAACAATGCACATTTCCCAATGAGTAAACAAAAAACAGGGCTGCTACATACTATACCAGCAACCAACCAACTCACACACAGCGTCCCATCCAGGTACTAACCAGAACAGACCCTGCTTAGCTTCTAATGACATCAAGCATTAACCAAACACTGTCTTTGAAAACTGTCTTAAACTCCATTGCAAAATCCACCTCTCACTTCACATTATTCATACACTCGACCCTGTTGAACCAAAGCCAAGTCATTTTGAACCTCTTCTTTAACCGCTGCAGGTTGTTGCTCTTTGTGACCTACATGTAACTCTCTGAACAAAGGCACTTGCTCCAGGGGAGGCGTCGGGGCCGAGTAGGGGCCCTCTTTGGCGTCTTTGTTAGTTGGGGGCCCTTGAGGTTGACAGTTACATGTTACTCATATTCTTGACCGGGGTCATGTGAGGACGTTCACCTTACCATTTTATTTTAGAGCTGTTTTTATAAAAAGCTTCGGAGTCACGCTGCAGACGACGGAACCTCGTCAGAACCTAATCAAATATAATCTCACACTTTGGCGTGAGTTTTTTGAGAATGTTCACTTGACAAAGTGAGGAGCGCAGTAACCATCTCGTGACCTACTTTAAGGTCCTGGCACTCCAGATCAATAAGTAAAAAATGTTTTCTCAATTTGCAGACTTGGAAATGGGTCATCGCGAGGCTACTAACAAGCGCTCTTCTCTTTTTATTCATTCTTGTAACAACATTTTACTGTCAAGTTCATGTGCCTCCAGCTCATCTTTCAAAAGCTTAATATTTCTTCTACTGTATCTTCATTTATATAAGCTTTTATGAGATGCTAAACCACCAGCAAGCAGGTCTATAAAAAAAAAATGCTGACTGGGCTTACAGTTTTTGGAAAAGTAACTTCATTATAAGATGATGAACTTTGAAATGGAATTAGTTAAAGTGAACTTGATAGTAAATGATTAAATTCCTCCCCTCAGGACTGGACCAGAATAGTTCGCAAAATGAGGAGAGCGTGAACAAACTTTCATGAGTAAACAAAGCCCCCTCATCCTTCACTCCTGATTGGAGGTTCACAGGAAAGCTCGTCTCATTTGTTAAAGTCCTGGGATTCGTACTAGCTTAAATTAGCAAAGGGAGAGACTTTAGAAATAAAAAGGTTTTTACTCACGTTCTGTCAAATTTCAGACAATCTATATATTAAATTTGTAAAACATTTAAACTTAGACTATCACTTTAAGGTACAGCCGTCTGTCTGAATACTGTATATGTGTGTCAGTCCTTAGCTCCCAGAAGCAGTTTAATTCCTTATATTCTCAAAATAAATAAACACTTCCTGGCTCAAATAAAAGAAAATCTTTTTCCGTTTTCCAATGTACTTAATCTGTCTTCTTCATTAAAAGCACAGACTTAACATGAACTGCCTTTAACTAAGCAAATGGTTCAGAGTCTGACCTGAATCTGAATACTGAATGACCAGGTTATTGGATTTGTATTCTTCCCTGTGAGGGCATATTCCAAGATGACAAGTCTAGGATTCATCGGGCTCACATCCTCAGTACAAGATCTTGAATGGAAATCTTTTGACAGTACAGAAGCTTATTGATGCAATATCACAGCAAGTGCTGGTATTTTTTTCCTGGTCATTCAGTACACTGGGTCACTGAAAGAAACTCAAAAAAGCACTAATATCAACTTTTACTTTTTTTATATCCATAAAAAGTTTCATAGTGCACCTTTAACCAGCAAAGAGTGGAACCTATTGAACATATTTTTCATGGTAGGGGAAACCTACATGGAGAACATTCAAACTCCACACAGAAAGGCCCCGTCCAGGTGGAAATTGAACCTGGGACTTTCTTGCTGTGAGGCACAAGCGCTATAAATAAAAGCTTTTTGTTTCATTTGTAGAGGGTTGTTGAGTGTTTCAGGAATAATCCCAATGACCTTTAAGGGACATGGTTGTACAATATACAGAATTGTGTTTTGTTTCATTTATGTTACACATTCAGTCCACCGATATCCTACAAAACCACCTGCTGATGTCATGAAGTGGCGCCCGTCTGTGTTTTAAAGTCCATGCACCTTCACAAGGCGCTATTATTAAGTCTTGTCATATGAAACTGATTGCCATGTTTAGTGTTTTTCATTATTGAGAGCTGAACTTGTCACTTTGCATATAGGGTCCTATGTCCCTGCTCCCGAGCATGGACAACTCATCAGTCAAAGCCGCTATGGTGAGTGTGTTACATTAACGTCCTTGTATTTTCCTTCTATGCTTTGACTTGTTGTTATTGACCCGGCGTGGTGCCTTTCCGGTGTGTCCAGGTCCAGTTTGATCGGTACCTGTCGTCGCCGGACACTCTGGTGATGCCACAGCTCAACTTCCTGCTCAGCGCTGCCATCAAGTGAGTCATGCCCAACCAGGATGCAATGATTTCATCCAATCACGCTGAGAACGAGCGTCATACTGTGTCTGGTGTCGCAAAGAGGGACATGTAGCCCAAATCAGAAATGTTTGATCGTTCAGGGCAAAGAAAATATATCCTATTATAGTGAATACATTTTAAAAGGCTCACATTTATGTCATTTGAAAAAGTCTATTCTGTAATTAGGTCCATAAAAAGTTGAAAAGGATGTGATTTTGTGGCTGCAAGAGGGCATGTGAGGACAGAAGGCCTTTACTCTTTCTTTCCAAATTCTTCACCGGTATGAGCTTATAAGCATCGTAGGTCCTGTCCTTTTCCTCTTTTACGGAACAAATCATCCAGTTGCGCTAACAAACTGGATATTCCAGTATCTCCTCCAAATCGGTAACCCTGGTCCAAAGGTTGACTTCATTCTTCCAGCTTTTGTACGTTTTTCCTTCTTCAAACTAACCATCCTCTGCTACCAATGTTAGTCCAAAAGACAACTTGTTTATTCGACAAGCGCCATGTTCAAGTGCACATCAACAGCTGCAGGCTACTGGGTTGTTCACCACATGAATAACATGCTACAAGAGCAACAGTGCCCCCTAGCTGAATGGCATGTAACATGTGCGTTAAACATAGGGCTGCCTGGGTTTTTCGATACCACTACTTTAACGGTACCTGCTTTTCGATACTTATGTTATTTGAGTTGAATTAAAATTGTAATTGAATCAAAATGACTTGGAAATGTAAAAATATCATCCAGAATGTCCTAGCGTCACATGCAACTTCATGTTTTTAGCAGAATTTCGAGCAGCGATACAAAGAGAGAAAGGACATTATTACCTCCTGAGATGCAGGGATCAGCCGCATCCAAATTATGACAAACTTTTCTAAACACGAAAGTACTAAACACGTCAAAGATCTGTTATATAGTGAGAGCGCTCACTCTGTCACTAATCATTTACAAAAACTGTACCAAAAATGTCTAATACAAGCTCCTTGGGTTTGTCGCTAAAGGTAAAAATGTCTGTCTTGTTGTCACTTCTCTGTTGAGCTTTTCTTTTGGCCCAAGAACTCTAGTTTCTTATTCAGTCCTGATTTACTCCTGGGTTTACAACCGGCTTAGTAAGTCCTAGTTTAGTCCTGGCTCAGACCTGCCAGGACTCTCTAATAATAACAAATGTTTTAGTAAGTTACAGCCCTCCTTCGCTTTAACTAAGAAAACAGCTGCATTTGTGCTGAAGTGGCAAATTATCTACCCACGCGTTCATGTTGCTGTTTTTAGACCCACTGCGGGTCATATATTGACTTCTGTCTGGAGGAAACAAAGTACCAAACCTGGCCACCGAAAGAATGTCACTTAATTGTTGTTCATTTTCGTTACCGGGGGCGGTAGCGAAAATGAACAGGCAGGGCCAGGGATTTCAGTAAAATGGGCCCCGGGGCTAAAGTTTTTTCAGGGCCCCCCATATATTGTATGTCTGTCTGTCAGATTTCTCTCTCTCTCTACAATGAAAAGATAAATTAATGATTTTTTTTTGACATGCAGAACTTCTTAAACATAGGACTAGTTTTAAAAAAGGACAGATTTGTAAAGAAAAAAAAAAAACGGTTTAACATAATGACCCCCAATTTGAGCTCCATGGCCCTGGCGGAAGAACCTTTGCTACCGCCCGACTGGTGGGGGGACACATTTGAAAGGGGGTTTGGGGGGGTCTTTTTTATTTTAATGTTGCAATTTGGTGCATTCTCATGCATTTTAACAGACCAATAGGTACATATTTTTTTTAATGAAAATGGCTCAGACCTTGTTGAGACCTGGTTTTAGTCTTGATTTAGTCTTGGTTTAGTCTTGGTTTAGTCTTGGTTTAGTCTTGGTTTAGTCCTGGTTTAGTCTTGGTTTAGTCTTGGTTTAGTCCTGGTTTAGTCTTGGTTTAGTCCTGGTTCATTCCTGGTTTAGTTTCGGGTACAAAGTCATCTGATTAAGCCTTCCATGTGAGGGAGTCTGCAAAGAGAGAGGGAACTCTCTCCTTTTCTCCTTAAGCCCAGGGGCCCCTCAGTCTGCTGGGCCCCTTGGCTTAGCCCCTGTAAGCCCCTGCCTAAATCCGGCCTTGCCTACAGGACCTTTTTGGTCAGTACCAAGTAGGTTCCTTTAACCAAACCCTAATTAAACACAGGGTAACACACGTTTCACAACATTCGACACAACTGTTCAGGGTCAGTGTCTGCAAAGCTCACTAGCGACAAAAAGGCTTTATAAGTACATGGATTGTTCACAAACCATTGCATATAAGATAAGATAAGATGGTACTTTATTGATCTCACAGATGGAGAAATTGCATATTAATTAATAATTAATTGCATATAATTGCATATTCAATATACATAATAATATAATATTAAAACAATGTGGTACAGGGCCTTAACTTAACTTGCTCATGGCCCACTGGTACAGAATAGTTGCACAGCATTCTGCTCCCTTGTCCAATAAGGAAGGGCGTCAAACCTGGTGTCAAACCAGGTGTCAAACCTGGAAAAATCTGTCATTTCTTGAGCAAAAGATTTTGAATTGTGTTGAGTCAGTGTTTAAATGGAAACGTTGCTTTCCGTCCTACCATTCTACTTACTGTGTTTCTTCGTAGCAGAGCAGTATATGTAGCTTTATGTGGACAGTCCTTCTCATTAGTATCACCATTACCATTGTAGGCCACAAAGCACAGCACTCAGCCAAATGCGTACGTGAGTAAATTGGTGCCGCTCGCTTGGACACACACCTCAGGAGCCTGTATTTGTCTTCCCACTCACAAAACGCACTCGCTTTTAGCCCCCCCCCCCCCCCCCCCCCCCCCTCCTCTTCCTCCACCCCTCTCCATGCCTCACTCACTCAGTCTTACGCTTTCACTCTATCAGGGGTTTAAAGAGCGACATTTTTACAGCTTAAGTTAGTCAAAAATACTAACATGATGGTCGAAAACTGTGGTTTCCTAAGTGGGGGTTGTGAGCTGGAGCCTCAAGATGATTTCAAGATGTAAAAATGGCATATATTTGTGAATGAAGGACAAATTGCAAAGTAAAAGTGTGTAAATCTATTATTAAAATGAATGACTTTGATTTTGGGGGGTCACTTAAACACTGACTGAGGCTCCTCTGTCGTCGCCCATTGATAATTGTCCAGAAAACCGTCTTTACTTCAGCTGGCAGAGTGGAGTTTTTAATTAGGCAAAAATCGAAACCAACAGGCTAATTATGTACTTAGTCTTTGCATAATTAGTAGCCATGCGGCGGTGCTTAGCGTCCTCAAAATAATGTAATAGAACTCGAAAGAACCATTAGGGCTCATGTCTGTCACGGTGAGAGTCACGGCTTCACTGAAGTTTTTTTTGAACGTTTTTTTAAATATATTTCCCCCAAAATATGAATGTTTGTTGGCAAAATGACTGCTGAAAAATCCGTCCCACTGAAAAATACATTACTTGTATGAGACTCCATCTATCTCCCCTCTCAATGAATCTCCATTTAAAAGCATGGGAGTCATTGAACTGCTTTAAAACAAGCAGGAAATCTAAATTTTCTTGATTTTTTTTTTTTTAATATCACCATTTTTTGCTCAAGTGTTGATGTTCTTGCCAACAAAGATGCTATAGCTATAGGAAGCAGAGTTGTTCTTTAAAGGGACTAGATCAGGGGTGTCTCATTTTGGGTCACGGACCGAAATTCAGCTCTCATGGCCGGTCGCGGGCCACATATAATAGAGAAAAATGTTCCAATAAATGAATAATGATAAGCTGTGATTTGGTCAAAGCCCCAACTTGACTGTAGAATCATTAATAACAACGGCTTACACTTGTATTGCACTTTACAAGCCTGTGTCACAAGTGCTACATAGTCATTATTCATTCACTCCACACGGTAGTGTGTTGTTTATATCCTGAGCTCTTATTATGTCAGTGCCCTCTGCTGGACACGTGTGGAACTCTTTCCTTTTTTTTTAATCTAATGCCCCCTAGTGGCTAGAATGAGCATTGTGGTTATTCATAACTCCGCATAGGAATGGACTAGAGACTTACTTTTAATTTATGCTCTACATGGCGGGGGCCGGATTAAATCATCTCGCGGGCCGGATCAGGCCCGTGGGCCGTATGTTTGACACCCCTAGACTAGATGCAAGTTGGTCATTTTATGCTCACTACTGCCACCTCAGGTCTTACGCATAACTGCAGCTTCTATATTAAGCTTGTGCATGACGGCACTTCAGACCCGAATTAACACCTTTTTGAGTGACAGGATTTTAGAGGCAGTTGTGGTGAACAGGTCTGAGCTCATTTTACACATTAGGACATGGCTGGAACATGTAGGGGGAGGAATATACATAATTTTAACATTTTTAAACTCCATATAGTGCTTTTATTGTGCAGTACAGAGCAGTCGCATTTGCAGAAGTCTGAAAGCCTTACAGGGAAGCCAGCCTATATACAGTATAGCCACAGGGCTGATTTTATTTAGCCCTCTTTCCAAACATAGCCGACTTTCTTCCGAACACGTACTTGTATTTACAGTATGTACTGATGCAATGTACATGATGACTATTGTGACAGATTTACGACTATGACATTCTGGTTTAGTTCTATATGTAGGAGACTGTTGTGTCTACATGTGGACGTCGTAGCTACTGTATAGGACGGTCATTGGGTAACCGCAGCTGTTTAACACACTCAGGCTTGGAGAACAGTGTATACTTTCTTCAAACGCATGCATAAAACTGAATAAGATTCTCACAACGTTTCCACAGAAGTCTGCAGTGTTCAATTTGAAGATTAGTTAGAAATCCTAAGATATAAAAAATGCTGAGACTTGTTGCATTGGTGGCATTTAAAATATAGTTTTGTCAGGCTAAAACCGCATTAAAAAGCATCAGATTTGGCTTGCAGCTGCCCGTACAAGCCCTTCTCTTCCTTCTCTCTCTATTCTCTCTTTTCTCTCTCTTCTCTCCCTTCTCTCTCTTCTCTCTCTTCTCTCCCTTCTCTCTCTTCTCTCCCTTCTCTCTCATCTCTTCCTTCTCTCTCCCTTCTCTCTCTTCTCTCTCTTCTCTCTCTTCTCTCCCTTCTCTCTCTTCTCTCTCTTCTCTCCCTTCTCTCCCTTCTCTCCCTTCTCTCTCTTCTTTCTTTTCTCTCCCTTCTCTCCCTTCTCTCCCTTCTCTCTCTTCTTTCTCTTCTCTCTCTTCTCTCCCTTCTCTCCCTTCTCTCTCTTCTTTCTCTTCTCTCCCTTCTCTCTCTTCTCTCCCTTCTCTCTCTTCTCTCTCTTCTCTCTCTTCTCTCCCTTCTCTCTCTTCTCTCTCTTCTCTCTCTTCTCTCCCTTCTCTCCCTTCTCTCTCTTCTTTCTCTTCTCTCTCTTCTCTCTCTTCTTTCTCTTCTTTCTCTTCTCTCTCTTCTTTCTCTTCTTTCTCTTCTCTCTCTTCTCTCTCTTCTCTCTCTTCTCTCTCTTCTCTCCCTTCTCTCTCTTCTCTCTCTTCTCTCTCTTCTCTCCCTTCTCTCCCTTCTCTCTCTTCTCTCTCTTCTCTCTCTTCTCTCCCTTCTCTCCCTTCTCTCTCTTCTTTCTCTTCTCTCTCTTCTCTCCCTTCTCTCTCTTCTCTCTCTTCTTTCTCTTCTTTCTCTTCTCTCTCTTCTCTCCCTTCTCTCCCTTCTCTCTCTTCTCTCTCTTCTTTCTCTTCTCTCTCTTCTCTCCCTTCTCTCTCTTCTCTCCCTTCTCTCTCTTCTCTCTCTTCTTTCTCTTCTCTCTCTTCTCTCTCTTCTCTCTCTTCTCTCTCTTCTCTCTCATCTTTCTCTTCTTTCTCTTCTCTCCCTTCTCTCCCTTCTCTCCCTTCTCTCCCTTCTCTCTCTTCTCTCCCTTCTCTCTTCCCTCTCACGACATTGAGCGGCGCTTCGAGTGAGTCACGTTTTTACCGGGAAGCGCGGCCGGCTCTGTGCATCAGGTTAATGTTCCTGTATTAACGGAAAAAAAGCGCGCTGCTGGACTGATGCGCCGGGACAACATTAATTAGCTTCTGCTCCATTTCTCACTATACCCTCCTCCTCCCCCACCTCCCGCCCCCCCCCTCGGCCCCCGAACCTGCACAATATCTGCCCATCTACCTAAAAGCAGAGGAGGAAAAAAAAACTCTGCAGCCGAGGAGAGCAGAAAGGACGAGCGCAGGAGGGTTTGTTCTCTGAGGCCCAATTAGATGTATGGATCTGGAGAGTGGGAGTGCGGCGCGGCCCTCCCACGGCTGCAGGAGCCTCTCACGGGGAAAGATCCGCATCCTCCCGGCGCACAGAGGACACTTGGAAGTCTTTGAATTTGAAGAGAAAAAAAAACGTCTTTGCATAAGTGCAGCAAGATTAAGAGGGAAACTCTACTAGTTATTTTTTTTTCATTTTGTTGCTTTAAGACTTCTGCATCCAAGCAGCAGAACTCCTGTATTGACATCATTTGGTGAGAGCTGCAAACAATCAAGTCTAGATGACTACTGTTTGAAAGTACGACTGAGAGGGCGGACTTACTGTACAAGACACTATCACAACATGTCAACATGAGTTTTTGTCATAAAAGGAGCAGTCTTTGGGGCGTTTCCAAAGCCTGAGCTGAACCAATGGGAGTTCAGCTTCCCGATGGCCTTGTGTATGAAACTGTTCTTCAGTCGACTGGAACTGGCCTGTAGATTCCGCAATCTCCTCCCTGAAGGCATTACCTTGAAGAGACTATCCAAGGGGTCCCTGGTGATTCTGACGGCTTTGTGGGTGAGACGGGCGCAGTACATGTCCTTAATGGAGCATTCGTTTTAAATTGTGTGAGACTCTTTCAATAGGCTATATGCACAGTTTCCCCACGCGACGTCTTCCTGGACAGTCAGCCAGACTCTGTACTTCCTGTCGGCGATCGTTTACATTCACAATTAGCAGGTTCCCACACAAATATAGAGATAGCTCAGGATCTGGTTAAGGACAACGAGTTACTGATGGACAGTCACAGCAACGTGTAACAAACATCATGTTCGCTGTGAATCCAGCACCCAAAGCAAATGCCAGCCGCCGTAAGGTAGGAGCTTTTATCTTAGAGCTAAAGGCTAGTGTTGAAAAATGATAATATAACATGTAAAGAAGTAAATATTATTTAAACTACTAACAGGACGATTCTTTTTTGCGCAGGCTCGTTCAAAACTTTGTGCTAGTTTTAGCCGCGTTAGCCTCAAGACAAAAACATCCACCGTTATGAACACGGAGGTTTCCTCCAGTGAAGTCGTTAAGTCTCACGTAATATTTTTTAACCTGCTCCAGCCACATCTTAATTTTTACTCGCTGTCCTTTACCAAATCTTAAGCTATTGCTTCATTTCTGTGGGACCTGCTCATTTTTAATGGGAAGAGATGACAGACAGGAAGGACAGCGTCTGGCTGATTGTCCAGGCGGAAATCACGTGGGGTCACTGTGCATATAACCCATTATTTCAATGTTTTTATTAATTATAGTTAGTGGTGGAACTCAATTAAAATGTTTAAATTGAGTTAATTACAGGTCTGTAATCAATGAATCGTATTTTAATCCCAAAAACCCAAAACACATATTTTTTGCACCTAAATTATTCAATAATCAGATAGAAACATGAGTTCAACAACAAATGTATTCATTATTGTTAATCTTTATAGTTATTCAACTAACAGAGGCAAAGTGCATTTATAGCTATTTAGCTTTCGAGTTTTTTAGGAACTCTGATCACTCATGTAACTTGTAGAGTTCATTAAACAGTAATAAAAATGCCACATTTATATGAAAGTAAAAAATAAATAAAGCAAAAGGGCCATAAAACAGCACCTTTAAGTGTTTTACAATTGCTGTAAACATAAATAAAAGTGTGATTTCTTATACTGACTAGGGTTAGGGTTATTGTGGCTCAGAGTGGGCGTGGCTGGAGCGTTGTTTGAGGCTAACGCTAACATTAGCATCGAGGACGTCTCTGTGTTTGAGGCTGACGCTAACATTAGCATCGAGGACGTCTCTGTGTTTGAGGCTAATGCTAACATTAGCATCGAGGACGTCTCTGTGTTTGAGGCTAGCGCTAACATTAGCATCGAGAACATCTCTGTGTTTGAGGCTAACGCTAACATTAGCATCGAAGACGTCTCTGTGTTTGAGGCTAACGCTAACTTTAGCATCGAGGACGTCTCTGTGTTTGAGGCTAACGCTAACATTAGCATTGAGGACGTCTTTGAGTCACTACGGTGGAAGGAGAAGCGTCTCTGTCCATTGCTGTTGTGGGCGGATGTGCGTCAGATATACGGGCGTACCAGAAACACGCAAATAGAAAGGTTCCGGCTCAGGAGTTCTGGCTTGGGGGGAATCGGGTGAAAAACGATTAATTGCATTTAAAAAATTAACGCGTTAAAATCTTTGTAATTAATGAATCGAAATTGAAGCGTTAAAGTCCCGCCCCTGACAATAATAATGTAATAATGCCGTAAACTTGCGCTTTACAAACCTGCAACACAAGTTTCTCAAAGCGCTGCACTGTTAATATTCATTCAAAGCTGGCTGTAGGGTAGACCAGTGGTTCTCAACTGGTGGGCCAGGACCCATAATTGGGTCGCGTAACCATCTTCAGCGGGTCACAAGCCTTTCCCAGGAAACATTTATTTTGGTCAGAAAAAGTATAGAATCACTACTTACTGTAATTGGGTGTAATTCCGATAAAAACACATCATTTCAGCTTTTTGGGCTTATTCAACAAGTTGTGTTTTGAGGAAAATTGCAAGTTTGAGTTGTATTTGGGGCACGGCTTGTCATACCAGGGTGATCGTGGGTCCCGACGCCATTCCAAATGAGAACCACTGGAATAGACTAATGTTTCCCAACCAGGGGAACATGGAGCACATCTTGTAGATCCAAGGGGTTCGCGATACAAGGGTTTGGGAGATTTTTTTTCATCAGTGTTTCGCCAGGTGTAATACAATGTTTCTTGCCTTGTAACTGATGAAGGAAACTTGTTCTGAAAATATTCTTCTTTGATAATTTCTTTGATATTCCATAAATTACTCTGGAAGAGACCAGTGAAAAGCCAGACACTTGAGCTCAAAAGTGAGGACAAAGGCTAAAAAAAACTATGGAAAACAGGCTATGTTTCAAACAATCTTTGATTAAATTAAAATAATACGCAAATATTGCTGGGTCGGCTATAGAGTGATGACAGTGAGGTCAGGTCTCCAGGTCAGGGTTGCCAGTTCATGCAAATACAGTATATCTCCCATCATCATGTTTCCTTAAAGGGGCTAGATGCAAGTTAGCCATTTTATACTCACTACTGCCACCTCAGGTCATGCCTGTAACTGCAGCTTCTATATTAAGCTCGTGCATGACGGCACTTCAGACCCGAATTAACACCTTTATGAGTGACAGTGCAGGATTTTAGAGGCAGTTCTGAGCTCATTCTACACATTAGGACATTGTTGGAACATGTAGGGGGAGGAAAACACTTAATTTTAACATTTTTAAACTATATAGTCCCTTTAAAATCGGTAGTTTAGTGGGAGAAATGAAAGTTGGCAAGTATTGACGAAAGTGAAGCTGCCAGTCAGCGCCATCGGCACCGCCAAACACCACTACATTCAGACAGGTGCAGGTGGTGGGTGAAGTGTCTTGCTCAAGGACACCACAACAGTCCCCACAACAGTTAAAGAACTGTTTCTTTCATTTGCGCAATATCGCCAAGCTGAGAGACTATTATTCCTGCTTTTGTGTTGTTGCGGTTGGACTATTGCAACAGCCTGTTCACCTGCCTAAATAAAAAGGAGCTGACCCGCCCACAGTATGTTCAAAACTCTGCAGCGAGGCTCCTGACCCGCACCAACAGGAGAGTCCATACTACTCCTGTTCTAAAGTCTCTCCACTGGCTTCCAGGTGCCTCCAGAGTTTAAAATTCTGGTTCTGACTTTCAGGGCACTTCACGGACAGGCTCCAGTTTATATCACTGACCTGATCCAGCCCTACACTTCAGCTCGGAGTCTGACGTCTTCAGGACTTTTTAGTTTTAGTCTTAGTCTTTTGACTAAAATTTAATTTAATTTTAGTTAAGATTTAGTCAAAAAAAACAATTTTAGTCTAGTTTTAGTCGACTAAATTGACATGCAATTTTAGTCGACTAAAACTAGACTAAAATTGTATTTATAATAGAAAAAACTATTGTCTACCATGCACAATGATGGCAGAAATTTGCCTTTGGCTTGCTCATACATTCTAATACATTTGCCCAGCAATGCACATAATAAAATCAGTTCATTATAAAATCAGTTCACTGCAGACACAGTTGCAGCAGGTACACTTCATTAAGGAAAGGAAAGTCTGTGTCTCTGCCCTGATGGAAGGAGCTCAAAGTGATGGGACAATGGGTGGCTAACGTCATCTGTGATCTTAATACAGACACGACGCACTGCTTTACTATAATGCTGAGATAAACTGGTTTGTTCTTGGCCTGTTATTTTACTGCCCTGTTTAACAACTCTGCCAAGTTTAGCTTTGTTTTTGACAGTTAAAAAGATATTCATTATGATCATATTTAATGAAAGTCCTCGACTTCATGGGGCTGCTTCCACATGAATAAAGCTCAGAGCTGTTCCTTTCGCAGTGAATTTAAATGATGTGAGGTTCTTTCAGACTGTCAATAGAAGTTTGGCTGATTTTAGTCTCTCCTTTTCATTTTTATTTAGTCTTATTTTAGTCGACTAAAATATCTGGACATTTTAGTCATAGTTTTAGTCTCACTAGAAACTTTTAAGTTAGTTTTAGTCCAATTTTAGTTAGTTTATCACTTTGACTAAAATTAAGACTAAATATTTTAGTCGACGAAATTAACACTGGTAATTTAAAATTAACACCTGCTTATGGTTCCTCGGACCCTTTACAAAACCAGAGGAGTCGGGTCCCGTCTCTGAAATGAACTTCCTCTGTCATTGCGTTCCCTCGATTCTGTGGAGACTTTTAAAAAGCAACTTAAGACTCATCTGTTTAAAAAGGCTTTCGAGAGCAGATAGAGCTGCCTCTTTGAATGCATTTTTTTTTTACTGTCTTTTACTGTCTGTTTTAGTTGCTGTCCACTGTAAAGCACTTTGTGACCTCTGTCTGTAAAAAGCGCTTTATAAATAAAGATTCCTTACTTACTTAACAGTCATCACCTGCAAGCCCCAATCTTTAAAAAAACAACTCCCCTTTTGCACAAATGTGAAGCTATTTTGTGACGATCGTGTCCCTGTGAAAAACGTGATACAGCGAGAGTTATTTACAGTAAGCGCCTTTGGCAGCTTTTCGCTTCCGCACTGTCACTTGTTGTTGTGACACAGTTAAATCAGTGGAAAGATAATTGGGGCCATTTCACTCGCACTATCTCCGACGCGTGACTCATTTGTATGTCAAAACGTCGAGCGTTTGCGTCTGACCTCGAATCCCGGCACAAAAGCGGCACGACGAGAAACGCTGCTCCTCCCGATTAAGAGTAATTACTCCGACGTCTGTCCGGTCGGCTATTTTTAACCGCCCGACTGAAATCATTCGCGCGAACCGTTTCTGAAGAATGGCTGAGGTTGAGTGACAGGAGGTGCGGCAGGATTAAGGCTCGGTGATGTCACGGCCCCGAACAAAGAACTTTGATTACTCAGAGCGGCCTTTCGTAGTGACTAATGCAGCAGTTCAACAATGCTTGCACTTTTGACTCCAGCAAAGGACATTCGTCTCTGAACCATCGCCACGAGGACAGTAGATCAGCGCCGACGACTCTGTTTTAAGTGGACAATGCAGTAGAAGGCGGAAGAATCACATGCCAGAATGTAATCGAGCAGTAATGACCTAGAAAAGCTTAAAAATAGAAACCAGTGCTTCATATCTGGTGCAAAGGCCGTGGAATTGATTCAGAGCTGCCCTTGAACAAACGTCACTGTAGTAGTCACCAAAACAAAGCGTCAAGGCTGAAATGTCTCTCCCAAAACAAACAAAAAGCCATCGCACAACCAGTCGAATAAACCGCCGCCCTGTTTCTGACAAAACGGCGACATGAGGAGAGTTTTGTAAGGATGTGTTGTTTATGAGACGTTAGTTTTTAGGTAGAGACACGCACATACACCGATCCAAAGCAAGTGTGCCGGATCAAAAAAGTGAAAAAAAAAAATGTATTTGCTCACCACAGTGACTCACATGTAAGTTATGTTATTGTTATGAGTTACTGGAGCTTTATCCTCTCAATGCACATTACATTACCTAAATGCACCATCATTTTATTCACAGTTGTCGGGCTCTGGGGGAGCTTATATATCTCTATATATCCTGGGACTTTGCCAGGTTTGATATAAACTGCACTGCTAACACTGATTCGTAATCGTGATTTTAATAAAGGTTGATCTCGATAATCGCGTGGTGCGTTTTAATCAAGTTTTAATTGGCCAGTCCTGTCGCATTCTGGGAAAAACATATGGACAGCGCAATCCTGCAGCTCCTGTCAGGTCAATCCCAGGGAAATGCTTGGCCCAAAGAAACAGGAAGCACAGGATGGCACATGAGGCACAAAGAGGAGAGGACCTGGTGATTATAACATTTTTTTGTTATAGTCTGTTTACTTATTATTTAGTGTTTATACTTCTTGTCCCCACAAAGTCCTTTGTAGTCGTTGTATAGACTATAGAAGATACCACTATTTACTATTTAATTGTTTTTTCCTCACATTTCCTGCCTGTTTGCACACCCTGAGTGTTTCTAAGAGCTGAATGTAACATGTAAATTTCTTATCTTATCTTGTATTTTTCCAGTGTCCAGTAAGTCTTTGCTTATGAAGCATTCGTCGGTAAAATGCGGTGCACAAATAAAAACATTTTGGTTCAAAGGATGTTCACCACAAACTCTGACTGATCTCGCCCTGTGTCATCGTGACGTCTGAAGAAATTTTCCTCGTAGAGACATTTTAATAATCTAGAAATTAAAATTATCTGGCTAATGTTAGTACAACTGCAGCGGGGGAAAAAAGTTAGTGGCGTGTCTGCGAGAGTATTCTCCTCAGTGCCATAGCTTTGACCAATCAGGAAAGCTTTACTGTGAACCGGCCAATCAGATCAAGTCAGGAGGGGGAGGAGGGACTTCTTCTCAATTACAAACTTACAGATATCTTTAACCCCTTAACTCCCATCTGGAAAAAAGGTGTGAAAATAGCAACAAACCTGAGACGAAAACAATGATGAAAATGTCAAAAAAGTGACGAAAAAGTGACAAAAAATGTACCAAAAAATGACAAAAATGGACAAAAATTTGACAAAAAACGGAGAAAAATTTGATGAAAAATTGAGAAAAAAATGACAAAAAAGGACAAAAAAAGTGATAAGAATTTGACATAAAAATTAGAATAATTTGACAAAAATGAGATGACTGCCCAACAAAAAAAGAGATGAAAAAAAATCTGATGATGTGAGGAAAAAGATCAATTTAGTTTTGTAGGTCTTAGCTTTCAAATGAGATGTTACTCTGGCCTACAGGATTTGGGTTAAGCTGAACTGGAGAAAATGCTCTCGGTTCAGGCGGGAGTTAAGAGGTTAAAGTAAGTGTTAAACTTCGTAAAAAATAATTGAAATGTTGCCTTGTTTTTTGAAATTCAAAACTCAATAAATCAGGTTAGGAATTAGATACAGAAATAAAATCCCTCAGGAAAAAGCTTTTTAAGTACAAGACTGGAAAATGTCTGTAGGTGCTTCTTACATGGAGATTCTTGCACCAAAGTGAGAAAAATTTATTTTGAGAAAATGTCCCTTGAAATTACAATATTCCACATAAACCTATCGCAAAACATTGAATCAGTGCAACAAGTAAACATGTTCTTGGGAAGATCAGGTATTTTTTTGTTTACAGGTGAAGGTTTATAATTTAAGAGACCAATTTGACCCAAAACCTGAAAGCCTTAACTAAAAGCCTTGTTGTTGCAGGGAGCAGATCTTCCGTCAGTCCACGGAGCTGGTGTGCAGAGCCTACGGGGAGGTGCACGCCGCGCTCACCAGCCCGGATAATGGATACAAGGACCCCGAGACCCTGGTCCCCCGGTCGCCCCAGCAGGTCCAGACCTTACTGTCCTGAGACGGCCCTCACCTGCTCTTAAATCTGCGGCCACGGAGCGGGCTATTCCGAGAGGCCGGCGGTGGAGATGGCGTAATGACTGAGCCGTAAAGTGGTGGTGAAGGTGGGGCGAGTGTGGGCTGCGGAGCTGGACAGGAAAGAACATTATATACGTTATATGATGGCTCTTTCAGTCGCTGGCACAGGAGGCTTGTTTTTTCTCTCCTGTACAGAACATCCTGTGTGTCTGACTGCGTGTGCATTCATTTAATGTTGTACAAAGCAATATCTTTTATTACTGATACTAAACATAAAGGGAAATGGACGTCTGGATGTCTTGTTTTTTACTTGAGCCAGTGCTTATTTTGGCAACATATTTTGATTTAGTTTTAGCTTTATTCTTAATCATTACAGGTACATTTAGTCGAATAAATCTTAAAGTAATTTTGTCAACTTTACATCCATCCATCCATTTTCTTCGGCTTTATCTGGGGCCGGGTCGCGGGGGCAGCAGTCTCAGCAGAGATGCCAAGACTTCCCGATCCACGCACACCTCCTCCAGCTGTTCTGGGGGGACCCTGAGGCGACACCAGGCCAGCTCGGAGACATAGTCCCTCGAGCGTGTCCTGGGTCTTCCATGAGGCCTTGTCCCACTAGGACATGCCTGGAACACCTCCCGCGGGAGGCGACCAGGAGGCATCCAAAACAGATGCCCGAGCCACCCCAGCTGGCTCCTTTTGACGTGAAGGAGCAGTGACTCTACTCCAAGCTCCTCCCGGGTAACTGAGCTCCTCACCCGATCTCGAAGGGGTCAACTTTACATTTATATTCAAACATATTTAATCACATTCACCGCTTCAGGGAACTCCTTTGCCATGCACAAAGCACAGACCTGTTCCTTTGGCTTTGAATTTCAATGATCTTTCACACCTAATTTCATTTCCATTTAGTTTCAACAAAAATATCGGTGCATTTTAGTCATAGTTTCAGTCTCATGATCTACATTTGATTCATTTTCAGTCACTAAAATTATGACAAATTATTTCAGTCGATGAAAACACTGTCTTGAACTACAGTTTTCATACATTTGTTCTTCTTAACCCATTTCTACAGCTGTATAAATTATAGTTTGCCTCAAAAAGATTCAGGTTCAGCAACACTATGTCACTGGATGACCGGGTTATTGCACTCATTTCTTCTTCCCTGATGAACAGCCTGTAGGCCAGAGGAATGCCTCATTTGAAAGTGAAGATCTACAAAACTGTTGCATTTTTGTCCCATTTTGGCACTTTTTTGTTTCACTTTGTTTTTATTTAGCTCTTTTGTTGTTTTATCGTGTTATTGTTGCTTTTCCGACACATTTTTGTTGCTTCTTTGAGGCTTTTTTTTTTTTTGCTTTTCCAACACTTTTTAATTGTGTTTTTGTCGCTCTTTGTTGCTTCTTTTAATCACGTTTTTTGGTTGTAGTTTCATCCTTGTTTTCAAGAAGCTTTTAGATTTGGGTAAAGCCAAACTGGAGAAAATGTATCTTTGGGATTTGTGTTTGTGTACATTCATTACTACTACTTTACTCTTCGCCCTGTGTGTTCTATTTTTGAAGTTTACAGACTGCGTGGAAAACAATCTCTCTCTCCATAAAGTTTATCAGGGCAATATGTACAGATTGTCCACAGTGTCAAAAGTGCAAGTGACGTAACCCGCCACAAACCCTGCAGTAAACGCAGAGCGCGGGCCAATGGCACGGTGCTCCTCGGCCCTGCCCCGGCCGCTGACATCATGGTGTGTGGCAGCTGGCCCGCGGTGTTGGCAGCTCCTCCAGCGCAGAGAACCAGGACTTCCACCCGAACGTCCCCGGCTCTGTCTGCATCCACTGTCCCGTTCAGTCACAAGTAACTAAACATTGACATCATTTCATTCCCTTGCTCCCTTTTTCATCAATCAATGCCTCCATCAGAGTTAATCATATTTTAAAGTGAGAAAGAGAGAATGATTGGCTTAATTTTCTTATTGTGGAGTAAATGTCATTTGGCACTATAGCTTTACATTGTAAAAGCATTGTTTGATAGAAAAATGGACCAGGTGCGCTGTCAAAATATGGCCAGTCTCTGCTTGCCCTGGCCAAATGAAGAAAAAAGAAGAGTAAAATGTCTTGATAGTATATTTAATCTTTAATATATTTATATAATGTACAGTTCAGTTGCTTATATTGGTGTTGTTGACGTGTAACTGTAATTTCCTACTCAAAAAGTGCCTTTAAACACCTGTTAAACTGGTCCGTGTCAGGGCCTGCTGAACAGATTGAGATACCCCTGTGTTGTCGGGCCACACACATGAATTATCAGCCAAACAAAATACGATGAACAATGGCAGTGCGTCCCCAGGCCCTGCTGCATCTCAGCAGCGCTTTCCTCACCGGGGAAAACCGCTAATGTACCCGCGCATGGGCAAGACGTTCCAGACGATCAGTACAAGTGGATAAACACGTTTCACTTTAAGTGGATTTAATAATTGTGGATGTTTGGCACCGCTTCCTCATGAAGAGCTTCGATAGAAAAGCAACGGGAGCGACAGCTGGACGTAGGCGCTTGGCTTCCCGGACAGGAGAAGAGTTTCCTCATGTGAGCTGCGCTGGGACTCGGGCAGAGAACAGGTACGAGACTACGAGTGCTAAAAAGGCATCACTGTGCATCCCACATAGCACCTAACTGTAATTGTATTATCTCTTTATTACTTTGGATTATTACTTTTGGATTTTTTGTTTTTGTTTTGGTTGATCTCTGGATGTCTCGCATTGTTTCCGCGTTATACTGTGCCCATCTCTGCCTGTCCTGTGTTTGGGGGCGGAGGCACCGCTGCTTTGGTTTGCATTGTTTGCATCCTTTGGCAAACAAATGCCACGTAAAAAAGCTGTTTTATCCATACTCCTATTGTCGATCAGTTATATGCGTTTGAGTGAGTGAACCCAGGTTGCTACTGAAACCCCACGGCCCACCACTGAATATAGCTCAATTTCCCCCAGTGCGAACCAGGAAGTCAGAGACTCAATTAGCACTGTGTTAGCTTTGCGTGCAACCCTTGTTCACGTCTCAACACTGTCTCGCTATGAACATTGACTGAGACGTGCTTCGAATGCAGGATGTGTTTAGGCAACGGCTGAGAGATTTTAGCAGTTCATTCATCGCCTCATCTCCAGCTACACCTCACCAACCAACCAATCATCCAATCATCGCTTCTTCCCAAGCCACACATCTGTGACAGCCTATTATCACCGCAGCAGTACGTTCCTGCTTCAACCAATCGGAAGCCCCCTCATTCACTGCCCGTTTCCCGGCGTGCTGCGCCCCTCCTCCAACCCTCCTCCACCTTGCCTCATATTCTCTACTGCTCATGGAGGCTCATTTTCCTCTGGTCGCCTTGGACCGCATCCTCTTCCACCACCAGTTTCCAGACTCCGGGGGGAAGACTCTCCTACTCGCTAATATTGAGTCTTTTCTGGTTGAAATGTAAATGTGGAGGAGTGTGAGCAATGACAGTCTGCTGATGTTAGTCTGTGGTCCCAGTGGAGTTTAAAATAAGCAGCTTCTTAGCAGGGAGCTGCAGTGCCAGTTTTTCTGTTTGCTGAATGAGCACTTATTTTGCAAATGATCAATGATCTGTCTCTCCTCCCAAGATTAAAGTAAGGGACCAAAACTCCTCTGTCCATGCAAACAGTGTTTCTATTAAAGTGTGAGTTCACTCTTCTGTCGGTCAACCCCAGGGCAGCTGTGGCCTTTCATTGAAGCTTAATGAATAATGACAGCATTTGTAAACCTTCAGAGACTTCCATTCCATGCATAAAACTATTAGCACCCTTCAAGTGGAAGAGTACAATTGAAAAAGCTTCTTGAGTGAATGTAACTTGGCCACCTCTCCCTCCCGTCTCTCCGGATGTCCCGCGCAGATCATTGGCCAGGACATTTAGTTCTGGAAAGAAATGGAATGCCACAAAGTCGAGCTGCATCTGGCTCCAGCGCCGCGGCTCTTTAAATAGACTTCTCTTTGGCTGAACTCGGAACGAGAAGAAATTCCTCTGTGTTTTCCCTCAGCGGCGCTCGCGTTGACAACAGAGTGATTGAGGAGAAGGTTCGGTGTAATTCATGCGAGCATCTGGCCTATAGAGCGGGCATTTCGACGTCTTACGTTGCAAAGAACAGACAAATACTGGACGTTTCGGTCTGTGATTTCAGCTGGCAGTGGGTTATCCTGAATTAAAGGGTTGTGTAAGTTCAGCTCATGTGACATAACATTCTGAAGAGATTTACTTCCTCTGCTTGTAACTGTTTCCTGCCCTAGCTTTATTCCTATAGTTATAGTCACACAATATGTTCAAAACTTTATGTGAATGCCTGAAGGTGCACACTGACCTTGTTTCCTTGGGCAGAACACTTCACCCACCTTGCCTCCAGAGTCCACTTTGGCGTATGTATGAATGAGAGAGTGAATGGGTGACTGGTTTCTTCCTGTACACTATGTTAAGAATTATTTTGTAAATTGTAATTGCATTTCAGTGCCATACAGGTAAAAAAATAATAATAAAAAATCAGTTAAACGCATGGACGGTTTTGTGTCTCAGGGCTCTTTGAATCACTGACATCAGTCTCAGACAACTGTGATAATTAGTTGTCAGGTAAGCCCAGTTAAGGGAAAAACTACTGTTCATTGAATGCTGACGAGGAGAAACGGCTGCAGTGGCTCAGAAGTACATGAAGACTCATTTTCAAACAGTCTTGTTCACTGCTGAGGCCGTGTAACCCTGGATGGTCAGATGGATGGAGTAGTGGATAATTGGTGAATGGCCACCAAGTCCCAACAAGTCTGTGACGTCAGCAATGAGGGGCGGAGTCATGTTTTATCCTGGAGTCAGGAGGGGAGAGCTGGTCGGCCCCTTTAGGCTCCCTGAAGGTGTGAAAATGACCTCTGTAAAATATGCGTTTCTGACTGACCACTTTCTTCCATGGTACAAAAATAAGGACTGTGCTTTCCCTAACAATCATCTTCATGCATGACAACACACCATCCGGAGGCCGGATAGAAGGTTTATGCACAACTGCAGCCTCTGGAGGGTCCTACACCTTGATGTTCGGGAGACTCCCGGCACAAGCAGCTTCAAAAACCTGTTTGCTGTTTTGTAGCAGCTGTTCTCTTAATCTGATGTATTTGTCTGGCAGAAACCGTCCTCATTGTGCCTTTATATGCACAAATCCATGTGTGCTCTGAATCAGCCACAAATCTCTTTACATGAAAATATTGAAGGTTTTCATACCTAGTACAAAGCATTCAACTATTTCACGCTTTTCATCAGCAGACAGATCCTTTTTCTTCCCTATATTGCTTGAAAATGGTGATCTGAGATTGTCAATGATTCAAAGAGCCTTGAGACACAATACAATCCATGAGTTTAATTGAATTATTATTATTTTTTTTTACCTTTATGGCACTGAAATACAATTTGCATATTAATTCTTAACATTGTAAAGCGCTTCGAGCCTGATGAAGGTTGAAGGTAGAAAAGCGGCTTCAAGTTGAGACCATTTACCATTTTGTGTATAAAATTAACTTGAGCGCTACAAATAAACAAGGGCTTTGCAAAATATCCATTTGAATTCAATATTGAGTTGGCAAGTTAAATCGATTCATACAGAATATCGATATTTTGGTCACATTTTTGTCACTTTTTCATCAGTTTTTTGTCACATTTTTGTCACTTTATTGTCACATTTTTGTCACATTTTTGTCAGTTTTTCATCTGTTTTTCATCTCTTTTTCGTCCCTTTTTTTGACAGTTTTTCAAGAGAGGCCGAAGCCGTCACCACACTCTACCAAAACATTAGAGACACGTGGCGAGTGATACGATGTTTTCTTCTGCTCTTTTGTCTGTTTTAAATCATTTAAAAAAAAAAAAAATCCCAAAACCGGAGCAAGAAACAGCGTTCGAAGCGTTCCTCGTAAATAAGGACGTTTTTGGAAAGGCTTCCTGCCGCTTGTTGCTGCGACGTATCTAGCGTTGCTCTGATTGGTTGATGCCGTCTGTCAATCACGCCCACCAGGAAATCGTTGAGATCATGCTTGCTCCCAGACTATATGTCTTTGAAATATCTATGAAAAAACATGTAGTTTGGCAGGCCTGGCAACGGTTCAGGTGGGGGTTAAGAGCTTTAAACCACTGCCTCCTCTGCTGGACAGTCACCCACCCTGTTCCCTACATCCCCGCACTGCCACAATAACGCTCCTACTCCGTGTTGACATCAGGGTGAGCAGGTTTGCCAAGCCCCTCCTCATTGTGACCCCATCAAAGTGTAAGTTCGAACCCCTTCCCCCCCCTCCCCCTCCCCTCAGAGTCACGAGACCAAACTCAGCAGGTGGACGGAGCGGCCAATGGGAGCGCGGACGCGGCCCGGGGAGTGAGTAATGATTGACAGCAGTTGGATTAGTCACAAAAGCGTGAGTCACGGTGAGTTTGTTCCATGTTCTCCATTCTGCCGCCTTATGGGCTTATTTTGGCCGAGCGAGTCAGCTGTTAAGTAACACTAGTTTTATTAAGACTAAAGGGCCCGATGGAGGAGATTGTAAAAAACACTCGTGCAGTCTGCATCGTAATATGAACATTTTTTGTTTGCTTTCTCTCACAAACCCAGAGGAATGTGCTGGGGTTTGTTGGTGTTGTGCTTGCAGGTCACTGTGTCCTTGGGCAAGACACTTCACCCACTTTGCCTGTGGGAATGTGGCATGTTTCAATAGTCTTCGAATGTCCAAACTAGATAACTTTTACTTATATAAAACCGTTGCATAAGGATTGACCTATTAACCCACACCTAAACCGGGCATAAAGCCAGACTGACTCTATTTATGTATTTATAAATACATACCAAAGACAGTCTGGAATTGTGATGAGAGGACACAATATCCAAATCAAGACTGGAGGCGGGGCTAACGATTTGAACGAGAGCCAATCAAACACAAAGTGACCTACGCTTTGTGTTTACATCCTCCGCCATGATTGTTTGTAGTCCACACGTGAAGTCGAGTTAATGTTCCGGTGAAAGCCCTCAGAGCAGCTTCTTGTTGTGGCTTTAAAGGAACAGGCCACCGTTTTTACATACTGAGATATGTTCTTACCTGAGCTTGGACGAGTTGATGCATACCTGTCTGATCTTTGTGCGTGCCCTCCATCCATCCATCCATCCATCCATTTTCTTCCACTTGTCCGTTGCCGGGTCATGGGGGCAGCCATTGGAGCTGCCCAAATCACATTGCACCAGCTCATTTAAAACAGAAGAAAGGGCACTGGTAAAAGATCGCTGTGTCGCGGCCGCCATCTTCACTGTTTTGGCTTTGGTGTATCTCTTAACATGGAGGATCTCTGCTCATTTGGTATCGGTTTGCCTACAATTTGAGAACATTTTGCATCGACAACAGATGTACAGATGTAGGTATCTTTTATGACAATTTCATGGGAGACATTCAGCTGAACACGAGCCCACCGCTTATTTCTCCATGTCGCACTTTGGTTTCACGAATGGGATTTCATTAGTCCTTATCAGAGTGTCTTGAATCGCTCCGACACAAACCACAGCTACAGCGCTTTGTTGTCACCGTTATTCTGTGGTTTGGGCGGCTATTAGGCTGGAATTGACACGGAAATGCTAGTTGATTGTAGTGAATCCGTGTACCTTTCGATCATTAGTTATTCCGTTTCAAAATAAAATCAGAAAAACAACATTTCCATTTGTTTTTTTGTTTTTTTCCCTTTCTAAACTTGAATTCAAAAAAGAAATCTTGTATACGTCAATGTCAATGTGTTTGTTTAGGTTCTAGTTGTTTTTAATTCCCCCCAAAATTATGACGTTACTATTATTTCGTTTTATTATTGTTTGCGACACCGGAAGTGAGGAGAGACCTCAGCTCAGAGCCGCTCCTACACTTGTTTGGAAAGTTTTATGCATATACTTTTTAAAAATTGGGCAACACATGCAGAGATCAGAGATGCTTTATTCTTTACTTGCAATTGACGTCACGTCCGCCTCATTACTTATGCGTATCACGAAGTGGTGGTCAGCCGAGCTAGTTCTTCAGCAGCGTGTTTAGCGAACGTCGCTCGAATATGCCTTTTGCGTGTTGTGTTTTAGGTTGTTCTAACCGGTCAAATCGCGAAACCGATAAAGGATACTTCAGGGTTCCTCGTGACGAGATTAATAAAGGGCCTCGCACTAAGGATTTCACGAAAAGACGCAGAGAAAAGTGGCTCGCTAACATTTCTTTGACTTCGAAGGGAGCGGAGTCAAAGAATGCCAGAGTTTGTGGCGATCACTTTGTTAACGGTTAGTAAATCACTTTGGCGTTAATTTATATAGGGAGCCTTTCATTGTTATAAACAGTGATGTGACGATACATTAAAATATTTAAATATTTAACGCTTTTTAAACGACACGTAGCTAGCTGTCTGTTGTTTACTCGTCCAAGATGGCGGTTGTTGTTGCTAGAAGCCGTTCAAAACAGCACGATTTTAACCCCTGTAATAATGTTCTCAACAGGCCGTCCAGGCAATCTGTATGATGAGAGCGACATAGACTGGGCTCCTACAAGGAAACTTGGCCACGAGAAAGTGAAACAGCCGACTGCAGCGACCGTAGGGCGAGATGAGCGAACTCACTCTCGAGACGATAAGAGGAAACGCTCAGAATGTGCTGAGGCCCTGGTAGAGTTCCACAAACTCATGAGAGTTGACACATCAGAAAATCAGACTCCAAATATTCCGGAGGATGTAGAGACCAATGCAGCGCAGGACGTTTGCCCCGGTGTTGCATGCCAGACAGATTTGACAGGTGATAATATTGTGAGCATGGAAGAGGAGTTAAAGAGACTGAACTGTGAACTTTATGAACTCCGATCAAAGGCACTAGACACAGCTATCAGTAAAGAGTCATTCGAGAAAAGTAATGACAAGACAAAGTTTTACACAGGACTACCTAACTTTCTAGTTCTTATGCAGGTGCTATCTCTCTGTGAACCTTACATAAGTACTACTGCATTGTCTTCCCTGGACAAGTTCAAGCAGCTGATGTTGGTTCTAATGAGGTTAAGACTGAATCTACCCCTTAAAGACCTTGCTTACAGATTTGAAGTATCTGAATCTACGGCTTGCAGGATTTTTCGTAAAGTGCTGTCTGTGTTACACAGGAGACTTAATTTTTTGATCGAGTGGCCCGAAAGAGAAGCACTGAAAGCTACTATGCCCATGGAGTTCCGACAGGCTTTTGGATCAAAGGTGGCGGTAATCATAGACTGTTTTGAGGTCTTTATCGAAAGGCCTTCAAATTTACTAGCAAGAGCACAGACATGGTCGAATTATAAACACCATAATACAGTCAAATTTTTGATTGGGATTACACCGCAAGGACATGTCTCATTTATATCTAAAGCGTGGGGAGGCAGAGCTAGTGATAAGAAAATCACTGAGGAAAGTGGTTTTCTTGACCACTTATTACCAGGGGACATTGTGCTTGCAGACCGTGGGTTTACCATTGCCGACAGTGTGGGCTTTTACTCTGCAGCTTTGAAGATCCCTGCATTCACTAAAGGAAAATCTCAGTTGTCATCATGTGATGTAGAGGAAACACGTAAAATAGCCAGCGTTAGGATCCATGTGGAGAGGGTCATTGGACTTGTCCGGCGAAAGTACCAGATACTGCAGAGTAGGGCTATGATGTTAGAACACATGGCAGTTGAGGGAGATGATGGCGTTGCAGTGATAGATAAAATAGGGGTTGTTTGCTGTGCACTTACAAATTTATCTGAGAGTGTAGTGCCAAGTGAATGAAATATTATAAAAGTCAAAGCATATGAATGTAATATGTTCGATATGTTACATACCATGAATGATCTAATAAATACCAGGGCCATTTATTGCCTTTCAAGGGTGAGAGAGTGTAAATATAAGTAAATACTAGCCTAACAGGTTAATGAAACAAAAAATTTTTTTTTTTTAAAAACTGCACGTTAGTAGGAATGCAAATAGATTTTCAGAATTGAATTTTGGGCTTGTGTTATTAACAGTATAATGGTATAGGGAGTAGGATCCTATTGCTTGGAGATAGAAGGCATTTACTAGATCATTACTGGTATTGGTAAAAAAATGTCCCAACAAATCAAAGCATTTCAATTATATGACTTTAATGTTTCATTAAATTTCCTTTTTGTACATACATATATTTTCTGAATGCAAGGTTTCACATCAGTGCAATTTATAACCTTTACATGCATCTGGGTCATGCAAAATGATGATACAAGGAAGAACCAAACTTGTAGAATGTAATGTAATCAAATAAAAAGTATGAATTACAAAAGCTGTTTTACATCTCAATGTGGCACCAACTATATCTGGGATATTCTTTAAGAAGAGGTATTTAGAATTAAAGTTGCTGTCCTAAACGCCTGTCTATACATTCTAGAGGGGATCTGTTTTGTGATAGCAATGATCCTGTGACTTGCCTTGTGAACCTTTTGCCCAGAATTTCTGGGAGTAGGCACTTACGAAAAAAAAGCTCAGCCCTAGGAACAACATTGCCCCAAAAAGCCAAATCTGGAACAATCCTTTCCACAACAAAATCCTTCTGGTTCCATACAATGAAGTCACAATAGTCGGCATCTAAAATAAACAGCTGTGCCTGGACTTGATAATAGTAGGCATGTGTTCGATCAAGCTTCACGGCGTCTCCTTCTCTCACCAAACAAAATCCCTTCTGCCCTGCACAGTCTGAGAGGTTCTCCTTGTCTTGATAACAATGTGGACACTGAAATACAAAAAGAGAAAACAATATACCCTGTCCATTGCATTAGTAGATTCATGGCAACCCCTTAAGAACCACTAGGTGGTGGTCTAATCAGTGTTGAGAATACTTTGAAATTGTATTTAGTTAAATATAAATACTTAGTTTAAAACATTGTTTTGTAACGTATTCCGTTATTTTGTACAATCGGTACTGTATTCTGAATACAGTCACGTTGATTTACATTATATTTAAGGATAAATGCAGTGTATGATGAAAAAACATGTATTGATATGCATTATATGCATGTATAAGTGTACTATAGTGTTATGCCACATAAGATAAGATGATCCTTTATTGATCTCACAATAGAGAAATTCACTTGTTATATTTGGCATCAATAAGATCACTCAGGGTGTGCAAAATAGACAGGAAATGTGTTTACTACAGTTAAATCGTTAAAAAAAAAAAGAGGTATCTTATGTACAATGAGTAAAAGTTAAAAAAGTATTAAGGGGCAGAATTATAACAATAAGGAAATAAGAATAAATAAAAAGTAGAATGAAAATTAGAACAGGCTATAAAAAGTAGAATATCGAGGTGCAAAGTTTACAGTCCTAGTGCAGGTTGTCAATAAGTGACGCTGGTACAGGGAATGGTACGGAGCTCAACATTTCCTTGGTCGATTTTATCTCTTACTTTATGCGATATGAAGCTTATTTTAGGATTGAGTAATGAAATGTATCCCTGTGTTTTTTGGAAAGTAACTGTATTCCAAATACCCTAAAATGACAGAGTAACTGTACCTAAACACAGAAACTTAAAATTTGTATTCTAAATACAAGTTTTCAGTTACTACCCAACATGGTCTATAATGAATGTGTCATGCACTGTACCTTAATTTCACAAACTCCAGTCCCGTGGCATTCACAATTCACTATTCCATCAGGGGATGCTCCCATGTATGGCCATTTGGCATTCAGGTGCAATCCACTCTCTGCAATGGAGAACCCATCATGCAACTCTGCCATCGCCTTCTCATACTCCCGCCTTGCCTGTGCTTCATGCTGGCACCCATACCTATGAATGAAAACATTTTTGATTCATTTTTAGGATATAAATACAACTGTAGTTTACGTATTTTTTTTTACTGAAATGTATCCCAGTAAGCGCCTTCCTTTTAAGGCTTGTCAAGTGCACAAACCCCCAAAATATGAATATGCAAAGATAGTTTATTATAATCAAACATGAGCAGAGGGGGTGGGATAAAGAAGCAGATATGGACCAAATTGTCAGCCTGCATGCCTGAAATATGCCTAGAGCTTGAGTTCACATGAAAATCATACCTGGTAGCTAATGATGAAAATCTGTTCGACTCCGGATAACATATAGCCTTGATAAGACTCTTGGCTGGCTTATCAGCTGTAGTGTGGAGGGCTTGCTTCAGTTTGGACGCTGTGATGCGACCAGCCCTTTGTCGGAACCAAATCCTTGAGCCTGCCTGTTTTCGGGTCTCTCTCTCAACTGCGCTTATGTGTGAGGCTGTAAGTGCTGGCAGCGTGAAGGTCTTGCACAACTCGTCCATGTAACCATCGGATAATGACACTGTATCCTCAGTACGACAGTCCATGATTGACTTAGGGAGCATGGTTGTAGCTGACTTGGGGATGAAGTTTTTATAGAAGGACTCATTTGTAATGAGTGCAGCACTTTTGGGGCAGTTCTGGCTAAGTTCCTCAAAGAACTTCTTGTACGTCTCAGAGCCTTTAGCCACAGGTGGACATGATTTGGCAGGCTTCTTTTTGGGTTCTGTTGTAGAGCAGGAGATGGCATCATCCAATCGTTGCTTTTTTGCTCTCGCTGAAGCGAAATCAATCCTTGATACAGGGGCAACAGGAATCTACAGATAGAAAAATAGGTATTACATGAATAAGACAAAAAACACCCCATCTTTTTCACTATTTCTCTTCTAGCAAGGTCTCATAGGGAAAGAATCAGTATGTCATTGTTCAAACAATATGAAAATAAAAAATAAAAAAAATTAGTCTGCTGCTGTTAGCATTTTTCATTTCAGGATATATTCAATCACCCAAAATTGTGTTGTTTTTTTAATTTCCAATCTGATGCACACAAGGAAAAATTATACCTGAATGCACAGGCTTGGAGCATGATTTTATCATCACATTTGCTTGATTTATTTTCGCCAACAGGAAGTCGTTTCTGTACGGACCATAATATTGTCCGGGTTTCACGTCGACTATGTTGCTCATCTGACTAAACTAAACATGATTCTGATCGAGAAGGCCATATAATATGTTATACATGCTCTCCTTTTGACTGGTGTCATTGTATGCATTACGCACGACAGTCAGATCGCTATAGCCAGCAAGCTAATATCAACACAGCCCTTGTGAGACAGCCTGTGCCAATCATGGTGGTTTGTAATAACAAAACGCCAACAAATCGTAGCGTGAGGATTTAGCGGTTGGCTGAGAAAGACTAGACCCGTGTCGAAGTCGATATCAGCCGCAGTTTAGTTTAGTGGCTCCAGCGGCTTCACATTAGAGAGCTAAATGTTGTGCTCTAGCACGAAAACCTCCAAATGTACACAAGAGTATCACCGCACAATGGCTACAGACAAAACGAGAGAATGTATACCCTATAATAAAAACATATTGACATAGAAACGACTTACTTTATCGACATGAGTTGGCATCAACCACTTGCTCTTCTCATCAGTACACGCCACAGATTCGCGCATCCTAACCCCGGTCTCCAAGGCGTACAGAACTGCGCCAACATGTGAACACGACTCGGCTAAGCTATTTAGAAGGGAAGTTACACAAAGCGCAAAAGCATTAGAATCAAAACAAACTGCCACGAAAACATTACATTCAATTTGCTATCTTCATGCGCTTAGTACAAACAGGCAAACACGTAATTAAAGCACGAATTGAGATCTGATTAGCCTAATCTGACTAGCATACACAGTCACTAGCAAACGCTTTAACGTCGAAGGATAATTTATTTACCCTGCCATGCAGTCACAATGCGCAGTTATTACATCCCCATCTTCTTTTATCAACAACCAGGTATGAGTTGGCGTTTTAGATGAACACTGCGAATGTTTGACCTGAAAAGAACACAGCAGAAACATGTTGGAGCATCGTTTTGTTGACACGGACACAAGTAGCAAGTACAAGTTCATACACTAATCGTTACTTACACGGCTCTTTACGATGCAGGATTTGTCTTTCAGGACCTTAACTCCGACTTCCTTAACCCATCCACAGACGAAAAAGTTGTAGGCATCCATGCTTTTCCAAGCCTTCATTTGTTTAGCAGTGCAAAAGCTTGTTTGTAACACCAGATAGTTTGAGATATCGGGGAACTGAACTGGCGGGTATTTTGCCAACTCGTAAGTCAAATCATTCTTGGATAACGCATTAGGATCTATACCATCACACAATTTGACTTTTTCGATGTATCGAGCTCGTGCTTTACAATCTAATGCACGAACATACTCGGAGGAAGAGTTGCACTTTCTTCGCTCATCAGCGGCCATTTTTGTTAACCTGACCACCACTTAAATAACCGGAAATTGATGTGTCACGTGACTGCAAGGCAAGAATACCACGGAGGGAATGGTTGCTCAGAAATATCCGTGAGGAGATTCTGCTTGGAAAACAGCCTTAAAAAGCTGGGCAGACACTGTGCGTCTCTGTCGTGCAGTGTCCAGGGGGCTACGAGCCACGAATAGCTACTCACAACGGACGTACGAGTGAAAATCGCACGGTCGCAAGGTTTTCAAACATGTTTGATATTTTTTGCGAGTCGTGCGGTCCTGGCCCTGTGGCAGCGACACTGAAGCCGGCGGAAAGCAGCGCGAACACGGGGAAATGCAGCTGCAGGCGCCGGGAGGAGAGGACACACGCGTTATCAGTCCCGTCGCCAGACGTCAGTCTTAAGGGGGGCATATGAAATCCACGGGGGGGGGGGGGGGCACATTTACTATTAAGTACATATTTTTCATATGGTATTCACGTAGCCCTGGCGCACACTGATCATTACATTAAACATAATCAACAGCAAATATGACCAGACCAACTACAGCTGCAACATGAGTCCTCGTGGCGGAAACGTCAGTATGTTGCAGGTGGCGTTTCTCTGAGTTGAACCTCCTCATCAACACATCCTTCTACTCAAACTTGAATTCATGAGAGTGAGGTCCTTTTCAAAAGCAGCTGAATGAGCTGGGCCTTGCGTATGTGCAGAATACTGTGCCGATGCAACGAAAACACATTTCTGAGTGTGGAAAACGACCGGACTCTGGGGCTGTAGGAGAACGAGCGCCTGCACCCCCACACTCGCGCCACCGTTTTTGGACCATGAATATGGCTCGGTCAGTGCTGTGGCCGCGTCCACTCTTCAGTCTCTCTCAGCCTTCACTAAAGCTCCAGTGTCTGAGTGTAAAACGCACACTTGGAACGCGGGCTCTTTTCGGTTCAACTTCAGCGCTTTGTAGTAAAACACACACGAGCACCTGTCACTGCCTTTGCCAAAAGTCTCTCACGAGCCGGGACGGGAAATGAGCATAAAGAGGCCGACATCGTGGACTCTCAGAGCGGAGGATGATCGTTGATGCCCCTCTGTCATATCAGCTATGTTTTATTTTGTGCCCAGACAACACGGGAGCTGTGCGCAATTGCGCACGAGCGCAGCTTAGAGGGAGCCGTGCCAGAGAAAGAGAGAGAGGGATGAAATGCCGCCGCTCCCCTCTCTCGGTGTCAGGGGAGGGATAGTTACTTGTTGTGGAGTTTGGGCTGGTCTACTCGGGCAGAAAGCGCAAAAGTAACACTGCGCAAATGAGTGATACGTAGCCTATCTTTGCCCAATTTGTAGTGGCTTCTCGTGGTTACACGGCTTATACCTGCGTATCACGTAGACGACACCACATCTGTGTCTGGGGGGCACAAGCATCTTGGGGGACGGGCACGGCCCCCTATGGCCCGCCCATAGCGACGGGTATGCGCGTTATTATATATATATTTTTTTATTCCTCTTCGTCACTTTAGTTGTGCATGATTACTTTGCAAAACAAAAGTCACTGCTGTAGTGGGGGGGACGGAGAGAGGAGAGGCAGAGGGACAGTTTGGGAATGCACGACGGGAAAGGGTTTTAGAGCGCGGCTCCGGGGAAACAGAGAGAGAGAGAGCTCCCGAACGCTCCCGGCACCAGCTCTCCCGGGCCATGGGAGAGAAAAAGGCGCGTGGAGTCCGTAAGTGAGGCGGCTACACGAGCCCCGACACTCACATCTTCCACCTGTTCGCTCAGCTCCGCTCTTGGCCGCCTCCGAAGCGACATCACCGCCCACTGCCTCCTCCTCCGCCCCGGTCACCTCGGCTGCTGCAGCTGCAGCTCCACGAGGTGCTCTAAGTGAGCAGCAACGAGTTTGAGAAATAAAAGTCCTAATGACATAATAAACAACGGTTACAGAGGAGATGCGTTGAAGCTCGACCTCTTTTGCTTAAGTTTGTTTTTGTTTCCCTCTTGCGCGAGGGAGAGAGCGGCAGAGACAAAGTTACTCATCATTTCCAGTAGCAAATCAAACCGAAGCAGTAGTGAACAAAATAACGGAAGTTGTTTTAGCAGTGTTTGTTTCCACTGCAGAGCAAAGAAATGGGTCAATATTTTATTTAGAATTTTTTGCCTTTCCAATTTAATTTAGAAAATGGAAATACAATAAAACAACCACATAATTAGTTGTTCTGATTTTATTTTGAAACGGAATAACTAATGATCGAAAGGTACACGGATTGTAGTGAGCACTGTCCGTCGAACTATTTTTAGACACAATCGGGAAACCTGGACACAGCCATGCACGAAAAGACACTTCAATGAAGAAAAACAAGGCGAGAAAAACAACACTTCCACTGACAGAGTCCAAATCAGCGTAAATGTTCTTAATTTTCCTAATACTTTAAAGTTATCATCACCTTTTCCAGTGTATGTATGTAAGGCACATTTTCAAACAAAGAGCTTTATGTAACAGGTGCGGAGTGAGGAACACAAAATAACAGCAATCAAAACTTGCTGCAGCGCCGAACAGAAATAGAAATCCGCTTTTTTCAGGAATCCGCAGAGGTGTTATTATGTTGTTCATAGACAAAGTTATAAAAGGTAAAGAAGTCACTCGAGGTATCCAGCCGGTCTCCGCTTGATGTCACGTTTGAGTGTTACGTTGTGGGTCATGTGAGCTGCAAAACTCTCCTTAATAACGGGAGGAGTGTGTATCGGACTATACTCTGTGGCTTTATACAAATGTGAAATTATAAATTGTAGAAGCACATAGTCAGTTTATGAGAATAATGTGTATGATTCGCCAAAACAGTGCTTATAAGTGCATGTACTTGTAATTTTAAACGTTACTAGTCCCCTTTGCAATGCCCTGGGCTTAAAAATACAGTCCGTTATCATTCATCCTAACTGCATGTACTGCATGTAAACACAGAGCAGCACCAAAACACACTCGAGGGTCAGGCCCGGCTTACACAACTATGACACAATCACCCAACGTCTCCCAATGTTTTTGCGCGATCGCAGAGCCCGTACAGAGTGTTCTCCCCTGTTAAAGCAAACATGTTTCTGCTGCAGATAGAGGCTTACACAATGTGGCATCAACCATCGACTAATGTAGCCGTGCTGGGGGCAGAGGGAAACTCGCACTGGATTGAAACCTTCACAGACACTAGACTGGCCAACCAGTCTACACCTATTCTTTGCATAGACGAGTAGTTTGGTGTTTGGCGTTCGTTCTGAGGGGTGTGATGGACAGGTGGACGAACCAGAGAAACGCATGATCCGTCCAACGTCACGCCTTATGTGTGTGAAAACATTTAAGTGATAGTCTGTAAGTTTAAGGGTCCAAACAGCGTAACTCAAAACAAAGTTGGAATCTTAAACAGCAGTGCACCAGTGCTTTTGTCGATACGTGAGGGCGTCGCTTAGAGAAAAAGGAGTTGGCTGTGGTGAGGTGTGCTAGAAACAATGCTGACAACAATGAGCGCTTGCTACTTTCTCTTCACTCTCCTCTTCTTTACATTAATGAGGACGGTTTCTGCCAGACAAATACATCAGATTAAGAGAACAGCTGATACAAAGCAGCAAATAAGTATTTGAAGCTGCTGGTGCCTCTGGAGTCTCCCGAACATCAGGGTGTAGGACCCTCCAGAGGCTGCAGTTGTGCATAAACCGTCTATCCGGCCTTCCCTAAACTGTTCATTGAAGCTGGTGAACAGAAACGGCTGCAGTGGCTCAGAAATACATGAGGACTCATTTTGAAATAGTCTTGTTCACTGATGAGGCCGTGTAACCCTGGATGGTCAGATGGATGGAGTAGTGGATGGTTGGTGAATGGCCACCATGTCCCAACAAGGCTGTGACATCAGCAAGGAGGGGGCGGAGTCATGTTTTGGCCTCTAGTCAGGGGGAGAGAGCTTGTCGGCCCCTTTACGCTCCCTGAAGGACTGTGCTTTCCCTCACAAAATCATCTTCATGCAGGGTCCTACACCTTGGATGTTTGGGAGACTCCAGAGGCACCAGTTGCTTCAAATACCTGTTTGCTGCTTTGTAGCAGCTGTTCTATTAATCTGATGTATTTGTATGGCAGAAACTGTCATCATTGTGTCTTTATCTGCACAAACCCGTGTGTGCTCTGAATCAGCCACAAATCTTTTAACAGAACGATGACTAAGCTTAATCTTTCATGAAATATTGAAGCTTTTCATACCTAGTCCAAGGCATTGAACTATTTCACGCTTTTCATCAGCAGAGAGATCCTTTTTCTTTCCCATATTGCTTGAAAATGATGGTTAGCTTAATCATGTGGAACGTCCTTTTTCAGATGTTTTTCCCGTAACTGGGCTCAACCTGACAACTAATCATCAGAGACGTCTGAGATTGATGTCAGTGATTCAAAGAGCCTGAGACACAACACCATCCATCAGTATAATATATATCTTTTTACCTTTATGGTACTGAAATACAATTTGCATAATCATTGTTCACGCAGTGTAAAGAGCGTAAAGACTGCAGGGTTAAATCCTCACTGCAGAAACATCATCAAAACACCACGATGTGCACCCCCCATATACTATATCCCCCACTTCCACAGCACTAGCAGAAGATATTCCAGTCTGATATGGTCTGTGGGAGGCAATGGGGAGGAACCACTGCTGCACATTACATCCCCATTAGAGTCTTTCCATCTTACTTACTGCGCCAGATATGAAGCGGGAGGTTTCACAGAGCACCCCCCTGTCTGCACAAAAGTCTACTCTTCAGTCCGCATTTAGAAACACAAGATCGCTGTGTATTTTTTTTTTTTTCCATCTTTATATTGTGCCATTCCACTGCCAAGGACCCACATTCTGATTGTTTCATAAGCTCATCTGTTCCATTTACTTCTTATTGACGTAAAAATCTGCCCTAGTTTTAGATGTCAGTAATGCTTTGTGGCTTGGATATGTGTGTATGTGGGGGAAAAAACACGGGTAATTAGACAACAACATACACGGAGCATCATTCTGGGGCACCATCGATGGGTTTTTATTGTTTATTTACTTTTTTGCTTTGAGAAGAGGGTTCACATTTCTCTATCGGCTGGACACTGGACTCCGGAGAACCAGTCGTGTCGTTCCGCTCCCCTTCGGTCTGGCTTGCCAGCTAAACCAAACACTAGCGCGGCTTTGTTTATCCAGCCACCTGGCCCTTGCAGCTGGTCAGCCCTGGGCCTGTGCATATCATGGCACAGATGGACACGCATTAATAACTAGGTGTCAAAACTCCTCCGAACAGGTTACGAAGCCTGGGAGGGAAAAGCGCTAGCATGAGCAATTTGGGAGACGAGCACAACAAAATTGGTATTTACAGAGTACATTTTGCTGACTAATCATTTCGTTTTTGCAGGGTTTTTTTGTGTTTTGTTCCTTGTGCTGACTTGAAGAAAACAAAACTACAAAATCTACTGAATTCATCTACAATTATTTTTGGCCAATTGATGTGAATTGTAAGAATGCAAAGCCCACGGGGAGTAGAACAGGTCGTCTTGTGATCGGAGGGTTTGAAATCCTGCACGTGTACTGCCATTTGTGTCCTTGGGCAAGACACTTTGTTCTTAGCCAGAGCCGGTTCTTCCGATACGCAGACAAGTGCAAGGGCCCTGTATAAATGGGACCTGTACAATTCCCTGTCCACATAATTACCATAATAAAATAACGAGTTTACTAAACAATTTGAGTTGTTTTAACTGTTTTAACATATTAAATTGGCCACTGAGGTGCTGTATATACGGTGTTATACTCCACAGAAAATACTCCATCAAAATAAAACATAAAACATTAAAACATAAACCTGTCACGTGCACTTTAAAGGGATATTTCCGGATTTTTGACATAGGGCCTCATTTCCTAGTTATCCAGAGTGTTGTTGTTTTCTGGAGATTTTTTTTTTTGTAATTCATGCCGTTCTTATATTTGAAGAGCTACGTGGCGCTAGGCTAGTGCAAGGCTAGCGCATTTCTATGGTATCAGCTAGCCTGCATTAAAAACAGTCTGACCCGCTCCACAGTGCACCTGAGGCAAATCACTTAAAACACCAGACTAACCATATAAATGTTTGTGTCGATATAATAATTTTTGGAATATAACTGAATATAACTTGCATCACATGAATGATCGCATTTTGAGGGACTATTTTCTAGCAGATCACTTCGCCGCTGCGTAGCTTATACAAACACGAAGCTGATGCTTCTCAAATGTAAGTTTTTTTTAAATGCAAAATGGTTGAAATTACTCTATCGACTCATCGATCTCAGGTGCACCGAGGAGCGGGTCAGGCTAGCTGATACCATAGAAATGCGCTAGCCTTGCACTAGCCTAGCGCCACGTAACTCTTCAAATATAAGAACTGCATGAATTACAAAAAAAATATCTCCAGAAATCAGCAACACTCTGGATAACTAGGAAATGAGGCCCTATGTCAAAAATCCTGAAACATCCCTTTAACACTTTTACAGCGTCCGCACAGTGTCGAACTACTCCTGGTATTATTACGCCTTACAATATAGTTCCCCTTTTTATCCGCTTAGAAAATCCACATTGTTTCATTTTGTGTGATTATACTTTATCGTGTAACACTTCATGTAACCATATTTATATAGGGAAAACGTGGAAGAGCTTGGTAGCTTCTATCTTCACCTCGTTTGGAGCTATAGAGGAGAGGAGGAGAGGCTAAATGCTAACGGCGTCTGTGCTATGTTTACGTGACTGAGGACACGTGTGAAGACCAGACAGGTACAAATGAACTTGTCTAAGCTCAGGTAAGAACATATCTCAGTATGTAACAACGGTGGCCTGTTCCTTTAAGGAAGAACACAAGGCAACACGATGTAAACGAGGAAAAGAATGTCCCATCAGAGCAGTCACCTCCTCTTGCGACGCCACTCGGACAATCTAAATTCACTAGAAGATCTGGCCCATGATGTGATTAAGTGAAACAGAATTTAACCATTAAAAGGCATGTGAGATACGACAAGTTACCGGAGATGAAAGAATAAAACAATTAAAAAAACAGCAAAATACATATGATGAAAGGCCACAAAATAATGTTTAATGTTTTTTTTATAAAATCAAATGTATGTATTGTTACAGGCTTCATTTATTACATTTGTGAACGACTTTCCTCTTGTCATGCCAATAATGTAAGAACCAGCCGATAATATTAACTATTAAATTATCGCCTGGTAAATCGTTATTACGGTTTTGGCTCAACACAGTTATACGTTATCTGCCGTTATTTGCCGTTATGAACCTGGCCAAAATGATTACGTTATTGGTTCCTACACTCTTCAAATAACAATTTCCCGCAGAAGGCCGTCTCCTTGTGTAAAGATGATGTTTAATGGATGTGCAGCAGAGATGGGGTCTTTAGAAGGTTTTATTTGCAATTTGAAAACAAAATAACTCAAAGATTGTCCAAAAAAAATGTCCTCTAGTCTACAAACACTGACAGATGTGCTTGGAAGTATGCAAAGATTTGTGATTTGAACAAAAATAGCATATTTACAATGCTTTATATTGATTAATATTTACAAAGAGTTACTTAACATTTACATTTTTTGCTTTCATCAGGCACAACATATTCATGTAGTAAATCTTGTGAATAAATGGGGAACAATCATGCATTGAACCAAAATCTACATTTAACACAATGACACTTACAGTATAAACATAAATTAGGGAACTTTGGAAATGTAGTCAGTTATTCAAAATACTACAAACTGAAATACACTCGCTCATGTGTCTTCTGACGTCATATTTTGTTTTGAATGATTTCTCACAAACTAAGGTCTCTCTGTTGTGTGTATTTTTTTATGTTTCTTGAATGCAGAGGAGTCTGCAAAGGCTTTGTCACACACTGGGCATCTGTAAGGTTTCTCGCCTGTGTGTGTCCTGCTATGTTTCTTTAAACTAGAGGACAGTGCAAAGGCTTTGTCACAAACTGGGCATCTGTAAGGTTTCTCGCCTGTGTGTGTCCTGCTATGTCTCTTTAAAGTAGAGGAGTCTGCAAAGGCTTTGTCACAAACTGGGCATCTATAAGGTTTCTCGCCTGTGTGTGTCCTGCTATGTTGCTTTAAACTAGAGGACAGTGCAAAGGCTTTGTCACAAACTGGGCATCTGTAAGGTTTCTCGTCTGTGTGTGTCCTGATATGTTTATCTCGATTATTTTTTAGAGCAAAAGCTTTGTCACAAACTGGGCATCTGTAAGGTTTCTCGCCTGTGTGTGTCCTGCCATGTCCCTTTAAAGTAGAGGAGTCTGCAAAGGCTTTGTCACAAACTGGGCATCTGTAAGGTTTCTCGCCTGTGTGTGTCCTGCTATGTTTCTTTAAACTAGAGGGCAGTGCAAAGGCTTTGTCACAAAGTGGGCATTTGCAAGGTTTCTCGCCTGTGTGTGTTCTGCCATGTCTCTTGAATGTAGAAGAGTCTGCAAAGGCTTTGTCACACACTGTACACCTGTAAGGTTTCTCGCCTGTGTGTGTCCTGATATGTCTATGTCTATGATTTTTATAAGCGAATATTTTGTCACAGAATGAACAGCTGAAATTGTGTTGTAATCTTGTGTGCTTTTGCAAATGATGTTTGTATCCAAATAATTTTCTGCAAACAGAGCACTGGTGCTTCTTCCTGCTTCCTCCGTCAGGTCTTGGTGCGTGGACAGTGGTGCTGGTGTCTGGTACAGGCCTGTTTCGGGCAGAGCGTTTGGTACTTCTGCCCCTGATCTGGACTTGGTTGTTCTCGTCTCCATCAGACTCTGTCTCCGTATCTGCTTCTGACCAGCTGAGTGGACGTGTCCAGTCTTCATTACCGTCAGTGTCAACACAGTTCTCAGTGATTCCCTCGCAGTGGAGATGCAGCTCTGAGCTGAAATGTGCACTGGACTCAGGGACAGACCTGAAAAATATTTGAATACAAATTTAAAGTACATTTTTTGTGAAACAGTTTGAAAGTGGTTGAACCTACGCTGGGTCCTGGGTGGTGCCCTGCTCCTCGGGCTCCTCTTTAATCCATGGACTATCTTCTTGGTTCACACTGGGACCAGGACCGACTCTGTTCAGCAAAACTCTTGGACTCAGGGCCTGGTCCAGGAGCTGCTGCTTCCTCTGGTTCTCCTCCTCTGATTGACGTAGTTCCTCCTCATTCTCCGTGATTATTCTTTTATACAGCGTAAATATGTCTTTAGCAGCCGCCGCCAGCTGCTCATTCACCAACGCTCTAAACATTTGGCCTTTAGACATGTTCACAGGGTCACAGATGGATCAACCCTAACCAGTGAAAACAGAAAATTTATGTTAAATATATTATCCTTTCTTGTGTTTAATGTTAAAGTTTAAGCTTAATAATCCCAAACATCCTGTTGTGCTATCAAAACCCTCATGATCTCTGGGATTTCTGGCACATTCCATGATGATAAACAAATGGATGTTCTACATAGGAGTTATCATTATAACAGTACAGTACACTACAGTTCAGTGGTCCATCTTGTTAAATAAATGTATCAGTAGTGACAATGGTTGTTCTGTGGATTGTTTGCCTATAGAGTTCGTGAAAATCCACAGTTACCATGGAGATCCGCCATCTTTGCAGCTGTTAGCATACATTTTTCACATTGGATAAAAACAGTATAAAAAGTGGAGAAAAAGGCCATGGAACAGCTCCGTTTGCTGCTGAGTTACTGCTGGTAAATACATCTAACTCACTGTGGTTTCCAAGTGTTTTAATGTGAACAATGACTTCAGTTTAACTTTTAAAATCTCCATTAGTTTACTATTGCTCCTAATCCCATAATGCTTAATCACATTCGCGAACTCTATACATTGTGATACTATTTTTAGTTAAAGTAAGTCTATGGACTCCTAAAAGCCTATCATGAAACAAAATGTCAGTTACTCTCCTGTCATGCTAACGCTAGCTAACTGACGATTGGCTACTAGCTCTGAGGGATGTTAGCTTCTTCATCATCATGATAAATGGCACCAATATCAAAACAAAATCTTGAAAATCTGTTAAACAACAAGTTTGCTCACCTGTACCTTGTGTAGTGTAAACATTTAGTTAACATCGCAGCCATTCGCTTTAGGCCAGCAGCAGTTGTGAGAGGGCAGAAGAGCATTGCGTTGCCAGGGTAACGCAATCCAGCATTAACCAAACCTTTGGAAAAAAAACGTCTCAAAACTGGCCTAAAACCTCGACCTACGGGGCAACTGTGATTTACATAGATACAGACGGCATCTCGTCATAGAAGGGGGCGTGGCCTCACCAACAGGGAAAATATAATTTTTTGGGAAACAAAATTTCCTAGTTATCCAGAGTGTTGCTGATACCTGGAGATAATTTTTTTGTAATTCATGCAGTTATTATGTTTGAAGAGTTTTGTAGCGCTAGGCTAATGCAAGGCTAGCACACTCCTATGGTATCAGCTAGCCTGCATTAAAATAGTCTGACCCGCTCCACAGTGCACCTGAGGCAAATCACTTATAACGCCACACTAACCATATACATGTCTGTGTCCATAGAATAATTTTAACCATTTTGCATTTAAAATAACTTATATTTGAGCAGCATCAGCTTCGTGGTTGTATAAGCTACACAGCGGCGGAGTGATCTGCTAGAAAACAGTCCCTCAACATGCAATCATTCATGTGATGCAAGGTCAGTTATATTCCAAAAATTATTCTATCGACACAGACATTTATATGGTTAGTCTGGCGTTATAAGTGATTTGCCTCAGGTGCACTGTGGAGCTGATACCATAGAAATGCGCTAGCCTTGCACTAGCCTAGCACCACGTAACTCTTCAAACATAAGAACTGCATGAATTACAAAAAAATTATCTCCAGGTACCAGCAACACTCTGGATAACTAGGAAATGAGGCCCTATGTCAAAAATCCTGAAATATCCCTTTAAAAGGAGTTGAGTTGAGTTAAATTATATATTTTTCATATGCATAACTCAAAGTTAAATGTTTGTAGCGGCCGATGTGAAAAGAGAAGGAACCGATCCTACAGCCTTTAGTTCTCAAAGCTATCGCTGTACGGTGAGCTATACTTGTTAGTGATTGTTTTTTGTAGTTTATAACATTTGCTGTGAACATGAAGTGGGAAACTTGTCGGGTAAAGCTGGGCCTTATGGAAACGAGGCTTAAATCTATACTTGAGTAAATGTGGCTGTTTCCTCCCGTGGTCAAATCTGCGCTGATTAGACATTAGCGCGGGACGACGGGGGCCAAAGTCCACCGTTTCATCACTGATTTCCCAAACGCTTCCGGACGCTCCGCTGCTTATCTGCGGAAAGAGACGTTTGGAAACACACAGAGAGGCCACTCACCTGGAGCACGGCAACTCACAAGCTGTCCCAGAGCCAAAAATACAGAAAGACGGCAACCAATCAGGAAACAGAGGGAAAAATGAGAATTAAAAGACATCAATAGGAAACGTGTGGCTGTTTACTGATTTAATATATGAAAATAATAACACATATGTCAAAAAAGTCTTGTTATTAAAGATTTGCTCATGGATTCAAGGCGTTTGGGCTTCATGTCAACCTTATACTCTTAACCCCCACCTGAACCGAACGTATTTTCTCCAGTGTTGCTTTACCCAAATCTAAAAGCTTCTTGAAAAAAGCGTCCAAATAGCGACAACATCAGGAAGAAAACGTGAGATGAAAAAGAACGTAGGAAATAGGTGCACAAAAACTTAAATTAAAGGAACAGGCCACCGTTTTTCCATACTGAGATATGCTCTTACCCGACCTTAGACGAGTTGCTGCGTACCTGCTGGTCTTTGTGCGTGCCCTCAGTCATGTTATTAGCACTGCCATCATGTTTTCTCTGCTTGGACTCGGGGCTGCATCGCTACACTCTCATCTAAACTCTCTTATCGTCTCTAGCGGAAAATAAGGACAGTAGTTCAGCAAATAGACGAGAGTAAAGCCGTTCTCCGTGGCCTTTTTGTCTCAAAGGGGTTTGAATCTACACGGTTCTCATGAGCACAGTTACTTACAGTAACTCTGGTTCTCTGAATGTGCACAGTCTATAATGAATTGGGCTACTCACAGAATAATTCTCAGTGGTCAGACAGAAATAACCGTCAGGTGCAGGGTTCATCCAACCATCCATTTTCTTCCACTTTCTCCATTGCCGGGTCGTGGGGGCAGCTGTTGGAGCTGCCCAAATCACATTGCACCAGCCCCTTATGGCGTCTCCTGCAGGTGGTGGGACGGCCTCATGATTCTGACTGGGCCTGTTGGTCTGTCATAAGAGGCTTCTGAACCGCTCTTGGTCTGACCCGTCACCTAGGACCTGGCCTGCCCTGGGAGACCCTACCAGAGGCACAAAGCCCCCGACAACAGAGCTCCCAGGATCATTCGGGTGCTCAAAACCCTCCACCACGTTATGGTGGCGGTTTCAGGAGGGGTGCAGGTTTCAGTTAGTTTTAAATCAATGGTTCCCAAACTGTGGGTCAGGGACCAGAGGTGAGAGAATGGGACCATTTGCCATTTTAAAAAGTGGGGGAAATAGTCAGCCAGTGGCTTAGTGGTTAGTGGTTCTCACACAGGGCCTGAATTGAGGTCATTATGTTCCACTTCTGCCCTGCACTTCTGCACAGTGGACCTGTTTTTGACCGTAAATGGATTCGCTCTTCGTCGAATAATCATGGGATGCTTCTTGTAGAGCCCCGTCTTAATTTTTCCTTAGGGCCCAAGAGGGGCCAGCACCGGCTCTGCCCAGTATATTCCTATAGCTTCAAACGGGGGTGAAGTTAGAAGCAACCAAGCTCTTCCACGGGCACAAAGACCAGACAGGTACGTATCAACTCGTCTAAGCTCAGGTAAGAACATATCTCAGTATGGAAAAACAGTGGCCTGTTCCTTTAAAGCAATAAAAGTACAGTAATAAAGTAAGAAACAAAAAAGTGACAAAAATGAGATGAAAAGAACGTGAAAAAAGTGACATCAACAACACAAGGATAAAGATTTTTCTTCTACGTATATTTTTAACAAATTTTCAGAAGTTTGGTTTCTCATCTTTTCTGTCACAACTGAAACACAAACCAGACTTTTACGCTCCAACAGTTACTCACAGTACTCAATTTTTTTAACTTTCAATACACTAAGTAACCCCGACACTCATTGTTAAGTTAAAGCCATATTGTAACTCACTTAAACACCCACGTGACTGAAAATAAATACAGACATTTTTTTTAGTGCGGAGTGAGCGGGATTACCCTGTGTGTCAGCAGAGCCACGCCCTCTCATTGTGGCGACATGAGTGAGCTGTAAAAGGAAACTGTGACTCATAACAATCATAATATTTAACATGCTCCGAACGTTCTGCGCTGAGCGTACTGTACACAGCGGTGATTAGCGGCTTATGGCGGCCTCACACCGGGACTGAGCGAGCGGGAGGAATAAACGTCTTGGACACAGTCACAGCTTTTGACTCTGGTGACCTGGAAGATATAGCTATTTACATTTAAAAAAAAACAATACCGGTGTAAATACCAATGTAAGAAGAAGCCGGTAAATTGATGATATGTTACTTATGGTCCAAACCTTTTCTAACATTATTGTGATTTCCTGATTCTTGACAGGGACGAGCATGGTCACTTTTCCTTCCTTGTTTCCTTAAGCGCCTCTTGTGACGCCTCCTCTGTGCTGCAGGTGTGGGGGGCTCTTTGGTGCCTCTTCAATATTTCAGAAGAAGAAAAGTGTAGGTCTCAAGTGCCTTTAGCTCATAAGCTAGCTTTGTTTTGCTAGCTAGTTTGTTTACTTTTAAAAAGCTGCTTTCTTCAGGATCATTATGGACTCTCTGCAGTAAAAAAATGAAAAAAAAAATCAAACCCCACAAAAACACGGTAAAGATGTACAAAAGCGTCAAGCAAAACTCAACCCAGCTGTACCAAGAGAGAGGGAGGTGGCTGCTTGTTTACCGGTCTCTTTTGTCTTCCGGTGACAGTTGCACTTTGTTACATTGTGTGTTAATGCTCTTCAATCTTAAAGGGGCTGGAAGCAAGTTTGCCATTTTATACTCACTACTGCCACCTCAGGCCATATGTGTAACTGCACCTTCTATATTAAGCTCGTGCATGACGGCAATTCGGGCCGAAGTGACACATTTTTGAGTGACCGTACAGGATTTTAGAGGCAGTTGTGGTGAACAGGTCTGGGCTCATTCTACACATTAGGACATGGCTGGAACATGTAGGGGGAAGAAAATACTTAATTTTAACATTTTTAAACTCCTTATAGTCCCTTTAAAGGGATATTTCAGGATTTTTGACATAGGGCCTCATTTCCTAGTTATCCAGAGTGTTGCTGGTACCTGGAGATATTTTTTTTGTAATTCATGCAGTTCTTATGTTTGAAGAGTTTCGTGGCACTAGGCTAATGCAAGGCTAGCGCATTTCTATGGTATCAGCTAGCCTGCATTAAAAACAGTCTGACCCGCTCCACAGAGCACCTGAGGCAAATCACTTATAACGCCAGACTAACCATATAAATGTCTGTGTCGATAGAATAATGTTTGGAATATAACTGACCTTGCATCACATGAATGATCGCATTTTGAAGGACTATTTTCAAACAGATTCCTCCGCCGCTGCGTAGCTAATACAACTAGGAAGCTGATGCTGCTCAAATATAAGTTATTTTAAATGCAAAATGGTTAAAATTATTCTATGGACACAGACATTTATATGGTTAGTCTGGTGTTATAAGTGATTTGCCTCAGGTGCTCTGTGGAGCGGATCAGACTGTTTTTAATGCAGGCTAGCTGATATCGTAGAAAGGCGCTGCCACGAAACTCTTCAAACATAAGAACTGCATGAATTACAAAAAAAAATAGCTCCAGAAATCAGCAACTAGGAAATGAGGCCCTATGTCAAAAATCCTGAAATGTCCCTTTAACACTTCATTAAATGTCAAATGGCATTTGTTTTATAAACTTTGGGCACATGATATGACATATCACTTATTATAATTACTTATTGTATTACATCGGATTGGCCCAAGTATCGTGACGAAATTGTATCGTCCCAGCCCTATTTTTGCTGAAATTATAATCAATTCGACTGGCACTCTTAACAGACTATGGTGGTGTTTTCATACTTTCCCCCATAAATACTGAAAGAAAAATTCCCAGGAAAATCCTCACGACCCTCCAGTTGACACCCCCTGCACTAGGGTAATGCGATAAGCTCAAATATGTACGTAAACTTTGTGTAGCACTATATTGTTTTGAAGCAGTGATCAGGCAGAGCCAGGCAGTGACGTCACCGACCCCCGCCGCCGATGGGACACGCCTCCCCGTCCACAGCGTCCCGGGCCTGAGCGGTGCAGGGGTGTGACCGGTGCCTCTAAACCCTGGGCAAACAGACAGAGGAGGTTCTCACGCGGCAGGGCGCACTCCACACGTCACGGCATTCTTTGCTCAGAAACGGAATATGGTTGTTGTAGTGGGAGGGAGGAGTGTCTGTTTGAGGAGAGAAACAGGGCAAAGGCTGGGCTCAGAGTTGATACTCGCGGGGCAATAATATTTTGCTCCTTGTTTTCAGAGTTGTAAACTGGACAGTGTTTGAGAAGCTCGGTCTCGGCGAGCTGGTTTCAAACTCATGTCTCACACACATATATTATTTCCAGGTCTTCTCTCTGGAAAAAACCTTCCAAAAACAACAAGTTCTCCAAACCGAGACGTGAGCAGTTATCGTAAATTTTAAATCCGAGTTATGCAACACCAGCCACATCGAAATCCAAAGCGAGCGTCTTCTTCTGAACGTCCTGTCCTATTTGGTACAAACATGGTGCGCTTCATAATCCCTCCAAACTTTATTCTCATTAAAACTGAGATGCTTTGGCTTGTTTTCACATCTGGCAAAAACAGGGAGCAACACCAGGAATTGCAACAATGGCTCACAGTCAGTGTTGGGCACATTACTCCATAAAAGTAATCCAACAACTACCAGTTACTCAATCATTCTTCTTACTGATTACTAGTTATTTTGGTTTTAAAAGAGATTCTAGCAAAGGGTTATACTACGAAACGTACATTTCGGCCCGGGATTTAATAAATTAGACCGGCCCATTTTCCTATGGAATTATAGCTCAGTTGTAGTGGGCGGCCTCAGATACGAGAGGTAGCTGGTTCAAATACAGTTTCTACCATTTCTACCATTTCTCTTTTCACATGGGCCACTGCACACACAGTCTGAGCCTGATACAACTCCATCCATCCATCCATATTATTTAATTTCAATTTCCCGATTACGCAGCAAGCCTATGCCTGAATGAATTAGTTCCTCTAACCCAGGTCGACATACAGAGCTTCTGGATGAGTGGCACTACAAAGCGTGTTTTCAGTCGGTGAAGTTAACCCTGGGTTTCTCTCAGGATGGGAAACAGGAGGAGTCAGCGCCAAGCGGCCAATCACAACAGAGACACAGACACGACTCATCTGAATATCAAAATCTACTAAACTCATAAGGAGTATATTAAACAGTGCGCTTATCTGTATAGTGCATAAGGAGTATGTTAAAGGGAATAGATGCAAGTTGGCCATTTTATACTCACTACTGCCACCCCAGGTCATATGTGTAACTGCAGCTTCTATAGCAAGCTCTGCATGACGGCACTTCAAACCCGAAGTAACAACTTTTTGAGTGACAGTGCAGGATTTTAGAGGCAGTTGTGGTGAACAGGTCTGGGCTCATTCTACACATTAGGTAATTGCTGAAACATGTAGGGAAGGAAAATACATAATTTTAACATTTTTAAACTCTGTGTAGTACCTTTATCATTTGTAAGCAATTTTTATTACAACTTAAATGCATAACTCATCGTATTTTGTATATATATGCCTTTTTCATATAGTAATCTACGATCATGTGCAGTAAAAGTTACAACATGATGTTACTAGTGTGCACACTTTCCGTACACTGCAGAGTCTAAGCCAATGGGCGCTGGCTGCTTTTTGACCACGAACGTGGGGGCTGCCATTGCTCCGCCATTGCTGTAGTACCTCCATATCGCCACTAGGCCCCCATTGAAAAGCATTGGAGTTTAGACACCTTAAAAACAACTTTAACGCCTGGTTTCAATGTTTTCAAACCTAGACTAGGCTAGATATTCCTCCTGAGATAACGCTGGGTTAATCATTATATATGAAACCAGGCTGGTTTTCGTAACATGAATTTTTGAAATCTCGTACTTAATGAGGGTCGGACTGTGAGCATTGGAGCAGCGCGAGCTACACGTCACGTAAGGGCCGAGTCTACGGTGAAAATCCCGCCCGTATGTCCTTTTTAGGAACATGCTTCGTCAGAGCTAGGGAGGAGGAGTCTGTAAATCCGCCATGAATTCCCCCACGACTGTGGTCTTTATCGTAAACGGGGAGGAGTGAGCATAAGAGCATAAAAGTACTTTCTCTTAATCATTTCTTTCTCTTAATAATATGACAGAGCAACTTTTAGTTAAGGATAGAAATAAGTGGTGGGACTAATAATTATGGCCTTTGCAATCAATTAATTGCGGGTTAATCACATTAATTGCATCATTTATTTAGGGGTTGTAATTATTTTCTACAGGTATATTTCAGATGCTTCTTTGTATTTTCCTACATTTCAACTTATTTAAAGTGGAGAGTGGCTCGTGTGATCATGACTCAGTAGCAGTTTGATTTATTTTGGAGTGAATAAACAACTTAAGCAGTAAAATGATGTTTGGCTTTACACGGTGTTGGTCCCTAAGCAACGTCTGCAGGAAAAAGGAAACTGAAAAGGTGCCAATGCCACTAAAGTAAAGTGTGATTCATTTCGATTCACTTTTGGAATCGCATTAAAGCAGAATCCAGAATCAGAATTCATCGACCGGGCCCTAATTGAAATCAAGCACTTCGACCACCAAGGTCTACAAACCTCCGCTGTATCAATTATTTCACCAAAGGTTTCGTATAAAGCGAGTGTGAACACTTGAAATGGGTTATAGCCGGTGTGATTCTCTGCTCCGTGGTCCCGCTCACGATGTTGTGTTGACTCAGAAAGTGAACCGGGAACCTGCGGAGAGGCCCGATCATCTGAGCAGCTGTCCCAACAAGCACCGCAGAGGCCTGGAGCGGAGCGAGGGGGGGAGACAGGGGGAGGCGGGGACGAGAGGAGGGGAAAAAAACTTTTCAGCACTTTTTAAAAATCCACAATACAGCTTTAGCGTTCGTTAGCCTGTTCAGTGTAAGTAGCCATTGAACATAAAATGATATGAACAATACAGATGTTTTCAGCTGTTGTCAACCCATCAACCACATTCAGTTGAGGTCAAAGCCTAGTGAGGAATCATTACTGAATCCTACAGACCTTTTGAGAATTTACTTTAGATACAAATTAGCGGTAGCACTTTACATTACGGGCCGGTAAGTCCATGGTACTTACAGTGGTAATTACTAGTAATGATAGTGGTACTTATTGTGGCACTAAAAGTGGTAATTACTAGTAATTGGGGCTAGGGTTTGGGAGTCACAGAGTTACCGCTGTATCTCTCATTACTAAGAGATACAGTAGTAACTCTTAGTAATGAAGGTTGTACTATTTAACTATGGTACTTACTGGTAATTCAAGGATACTACAGCAGCAATTCATAGGTAGCAAATGAGGTACTTCTACACACAGAAGTAATTTCTAGGATTGTGTGACTATAAAACAACATAAAACAGCATTAGGGAAAACAAGAAGTACAACCTTCATTACTAAGAGTTACCACTGTTTCTAGAAGTACATGCCTTGTAATTCTCACTATAGTATCCTTTAAGTACCACAATAAGTACCTAGAATTACCAATGTAAGTGCAACCATAAGCACCACTGTAAGTACCACAATAAGTACCTAGAAATACCACTATTATAACTAGTATTTACCACTGTAAGTACCACCATAAGCACCTAGGATGTCCACTGTAAGTACCACCATAAGCCCCACTGTAAGTACCACAATAATTGCCCTAGAAGTACCACTATTATTACTAGTATTTACCACTGTAAGTACCACCATAAGCACCTAGAATGTCCACTGTAAGTACCACCATAAGCACCACTGTAAGTACCACAATAAGTACCTAGAAATACCACTATTATAACTAGTATTTACCACTGTAAGTACCACCATAAGCACCACTGTAAGTACCACAATAATTACCTAGAAGTACCACTATTATTAGTAGTATTTACCACTGTAAGTACCACCATGAGTATCTAGAATTACCACTGTAAGTACCAAGGACTTAACGACCCGCAATGTAAAGTGTTACCAAATTAGCATATAAAAGTGGCCTCTGAGCTAAATGTTTGGTTCAGTTTCTACTTTTTCGGGGTCAGATACACGTCCAGTGGCCACTAAACATTTACTTATAAGATGTTAATGACAAAGAAAGCACAAGAGTTATATACATGCCATGAAACTGACATGCCAGACCTTGCCCTACTCTGATATAAGGCCTGGCTTCCCCATTCATTTCTATGGGGATGTGATTGATGGGTTAACAACTATGTTTCATGGCTAATGCTCACGGCTATTGGAAAAATACATTGAACAGGCGTAGATACAGATAGCAATGTGTCATTCAAGGCATGGAAGAAAACCTCGAATGGGAAACACAATTTTTCACGCTTTTTTCCATTTCCTGGTGGACTTTAAACATATTCATCACACACCAATAAAGTCAAGCCAAAATCGGGTCCATGTGGATGTTTTTTCAGAGCAGATTGTTGAGTAGAGGCGAAAAAACAGTACTTGTTGCTAAAGTTAGCATATGTAGCATGAAGCTAATGTTAGGTTCCTGGTTTTTAGTATTTGTGGGCTGTTGCACCACTCTCCCAGCCTCTGTATCTGTAGTTTGTAGAATTTGTTAACCTCTTAACCCCCACCTGAACCAAGTACATTTTATCCAGTTTGGCTTTACCCAAATCCCAAAGTTTTGTGAAAGAAATGTCAAAATAGTAACGAAAACGAGGATGAAAACGCAACAGAAATGGGACACAAAGCAACGAAAAAGTGACAAAAACAAGACGAAACCACGACAAAAAAAGCAATGGAATTTTTTTTTATTAAAAAGCAACAAAAACACGACAAAAAATGCAAAAACATGACAAAAAGCATTGAAAACGCAACTTAAAAGTTAGGATCCGTTTTGTCGGCTTTCGACAATGAGACATGACACTGTTGCTCCCCACTTAACATAATGGTGGAGAAATGGAAGACAGTTCAGTTTTATCTCTTCTTTGTTTTCCCCCTTGGGCTGCTGTGGAAATATCAACACCTGTGCACCGTCATGTGCCACTCTCCGCTTCCTACTGTACGTTTCGAGTCCCGCAGTTGCCACTCGATGCTGCAGGCGTGGGTTTCCGTGTGTCGAGAGGGAAAAGTTGTTTTGAAGATATAAATGACGGTTGTCGTGGAAACAGTGTGTGACTTTGGCCGTGGCCCTCGGAGTCGTGGGTGGCCCAAACGGGTGAGTCAGCCCTGGCCACTCCGCATCTGCTGTCACGGACGAGGGGCACGTCTGACCGTCCTGTGTCCTCCAGAGCGGAGCAGCACGTTACGTCTGGGTTTATCTCCGTAATAGAGCGACGGTCAGGAGGAAAGGCCTGTGTCACATTTTGTGAAATACACTATACCATTCAAAAGTTTGGGGTCACTAAAAATGTAATCTTTTTACAATAAGGATAACATTAAATGAATCAGATACAATCATAGACATAGTTAATGTTGTGAATGCCTATTCTAGCTGGAAATGTGTGTTTTTAATGGAATACATAGATGTGCAGAGGCGCCTATCTAGCCACCATCGCTCCAGTGTTTTAATGGAACATTGTGTTAAAAGGTAATTGATTAGAAAACCCTTGTGCAATTATGCTAGCACTGCTGAAAACTGTTGTGCGGATTAGAGAAGCTATAGAACTGGCCTGGGTGACCCCAGTAGTGTACGTATAGGGGGACTTTACTAAATCACTACCTCTATCTATTTTAGAAAAAAGACACTAAGAATTTTCTAGGGTCAAATCTTGAAACTTGTGGATTTGGTAAAAACTGGAGAGCAAAGAGAAAAACTGCTTACTGAAAATGAACAAAGAATTTTGGGGTGCAAATTATTTACTTATTAAGTGTGTACAATGAGGGCATACAAATACACTGCCTGACCCAAATCAAAGTCGCCACATGGATTTAACTAACTGCAACAGTCCAGAACTTTGAGAATCTTTGGGATGTGCTGGAGGAGGCTTTGCACACTCTCACTTGGTCACACTCTCCCATCATCAATACAAGATCTGACAAATTAAAACTACACTGGTTCTTTTGACATTGCAGAAACATATTCAAACAATGCCCCAGCGAAATCAAAGCTACATGTGACCTTTTCTGTGGTGACTCTTCTTTTTGCTCGGTATTTACTATGATTCGTTCTCTTGCTTATTGTTATACACAGTGTTGGGGAGTAATGGAATACATGTACCTTATTTAGAATACAAATGTTGAGTAACTGTTTTCAAGTACAGTTACTCTTTAGTCAGAGGGTATTTAGAATACAGTTACTTTGCTAATACCCAGGGAATACATACGTTGTTAAACTTTCATCATCCAGTCATGCCGCACGTCATTAATAAGAAAGAGAAAATGTTAGTCTTAATAAAGTGCAAGACTTTTATTTTGAAATGTATGCACAAATATGACAATTTATGGACAATCTTCAATACACCAGTTATCAATTATTTTATTAGCAACTTACTACAGCCTTTATTTTTTAGGACTGAGCCTTTTTTTTTAAATCCATACCAAAATATAACAATTTATTAAACATTAATAAACGGCGGTGCAATAAACTTACACGTGTTAAATCCTACATCAAGAGTATACACTACAAAAATATACAGTGTATTTAAGTATTTAAAGTATTCAGAATACACTCTGATTGGCCGAAGTAACGAAATACATTACAAAATACATTTTCAGGCAAGTATTCAGTATTCTGTAACGGAATACATTTTTAAAATATTCTCCCCGACACTGCTTATAAATAAATAAATAAGAATGAATTGGAGCAGGGGCACATAAGCTTGGACCCTTGGTTATGTTTTGTATATGGGCTTATTTACCCGAATCATGTGTTTGTTTGAAATAAACATTATGATAATATTAAAAGGTCGTCTTTTTCATCTCAAACTAGATTTCTAGAATCTACCATGTGTATAGTCTTGAAATAAAGGAAAACTGACCACTACTGTCCATAGATCCAAGCTTTGCACTCAAGTTAATCAACACATGATGGGCTTAACTGTATCAGAGTTGTTATTGCCTGCTGGGAAAACTAAAAGAACTAGAACAATGAGAACTCACAACCTCATCTTAAGTTCAAACTGTTTTGCGCAACCCAAATTAAATAATATTGTTTGAGCCCATGCAGAGAAGAAAGTCCATGACTAATTTTCCAGCCCTGACTAAACCTCGCTCTCTATTATTCACACTTTAACTTCCTTTATTTATCTTGCCCATTGTAATGGAAACCAAACTCCACAAGCGCTCTTTATGAAAACACGCTCGCTCTAATAAACAGAAACCTTTCAGGTGTCCAGACCCCATCTCCGAGCTCCAAGTCCCGGGCCCGGGGTCCGCGCAGGGGGGGGCGAGGGACGTGGAAAACAGCCCATAAATCACGGCCCAGCGGCGGTGACAGACTGTTTGGTGACGGGCCGTGCACCATTCTTAAACTTTATCAGACTTCCTACTGCCATTTCCTGCGCGAGCGTCCAGATTCTTGGTCGACCTGGAGATACGGCCAAGCGCGCACTTAAGAGAAAGTCAGGACCTTTGGGTGAATGAATGGGAGGAAATGTCTGCCGAGCTGCCAGCCGTGCCACGCACTCAGCAACTGGACGTACACAGCACAACATGTTTTCAGGCAAAGACGAGCGGCGTGTTTCTTGTTTTGGTCATTCTCGCAGAAACAATAAAAAATAATGGCAGGTCGGTGAGTCGTTTACCTGCAGCCGTGCGTCAGTGTGGCGGTCTGTGGTGTAAAAACAAATCCTTATTTACAACGTTGGCCCGGAAGCGCTCAAAGTTCACAACAAATTACCTCTTAAATGTGTAAATGTATATGTAGTATTGGTGTGATATGCAACGAAATGACTTTTACTAACTCCTTCTCAGTCAGTTTAAGCAGATGGAGAAACAAGATGATGGCTTTGGTTATTCCTGTAGTTTCATTTAATGTAAAACAAGTTGGGATCAATATCGGATCAATATTGAATCTTCTGGCCCAAGTAATATTTGGTATTAGATTGAATCCACCCCTCCTGGAACTGCCACCTGAATGATCCTGGGAGCTCTGTTGTCGGGGGCTTCGTGCCCCTGGTTGGGTCTCCCAGGGCAAACAGGTCCGAGGTAGCCTGGCCTTAGCCATCCGTAAACTCTGGTCAATTATAATTTCCCTACATGTACGTCTGGGTCTGATCTCAGTGGCCGAGTTGCATCGGTTGATTTTCATCCTACCATTCAGCGAGCGGGGGAGGCGGGGCTTGTAGGTGACGTCAAGCATTTGCGCTGCATTTGCTGGTTGTAGTTTGGCAATGGTGGTGGCTACAAAAATAATGGAAGCTCTTCAAATTGTTCTGGCTCGGCTCCCAAATATCCAGAAGTTAATATTGAAGCCTTGGAATGCGCAAGGAATGCCGTCAAGAGTTATGATGGAGTGATGATAGAGTTTTGATAGAGTTTTGATAGAGTTTTGATAGCTGCTTCACTCTCTCGGGCGCATTACATACGTCACGACCAAATGCTAGCGAAAATCAGATCCAATTGTTAGTTCACCCCTCCCACCTGATAACGGAGCTCAATTGAGAAGGTCCAGACCCTTGTACGAAACGCAATGAGTGTGAGTATGGTAAGACCAGGCTAGGTCCTAGGTGACAGGTCAGACAAAGAGCGGTACAGAAGCCCCTTGTGAGAGACCAACAGGCCCTTTTAATTGTGAGGTCGTCCTTCCACCTGCAGGAGGAGCCATAAGGGGCTGGTGCAATGTGATTTGGGCATCTCGGACGACTGTCCCCAAGACATGGATAGATTGAATCCAAAATCACTGTTATTGCCATCACTCGCCTCTGGATTAATCTGTTTATTTTGTTTGATTTGGACAGACACAAAATCAAATAAGCAGTTAGCTCTCTCGCCTCACAATAAGAAGGTCCCAGACCGTGCGGGCTGTTTGGAGTTTGCATATTTTTCTCCCCGTGTCTGGATGGGTTTCCTCCGGGTGCTGCGGTTTCCCTCAGCAACTGAAAACATGCACAATAGGTGAATCTTCCAGCCGGGTGATGCTGACCATCAGCTGGCTCCACATCTGGAGATGAGTCCCCACTGTTCCTCACAGGTCGTCCCAGTGGTCCCTGCAGAGGTGAACCATCAAGTTTGTTTACTTTTATTCAGTTAAAAATGTAGTGAAGTAGAAAGGATGGACTCAAAAATGCAGAAAAGAGAGGGGTTTTTTTTTCACATGAATCTGTTGCTATACCTATAATTTCTTTTTATGTATAAGCACTTTCACTACTTTTACTTTGTAACTTTCCTTTGTTGTTTTTATCCATGCTGTAATACCCATTTCATTTTCATTCACATACTTCACTGTATATGTGGTATGGAGCACAAGCTTAAACATGTCACACTGACAAACAAAGTAATCTATTATAGAAAACGCAATCTCAATGGCCGCCGCCCGGGCGCCGCCATGTTTATTTCCCATACCGACTTTGAAGCTAAGCAGGGAAGTGCCTGGTTAGAACTGGGATGGGAGACCGTTCCTCGGATGCTAAGCAGGGAAGGGCCTGGTTAGGACTGCGATGGGAGACCGTTTGGGAAGACCAGGAAGCCTGGCGACAGTACTGAGTGTGTGCGTGGTTGGTGGTGCTGCTGTCCGAGGACAACCCGTTGTCACAAAAACGCGAGTGCACGAGATCTGACTGCCGTGCGTCCAAACAGGGTGATGTGTGTGTGCGCGCGCGTGTGTGTGTTCGTGCGTGTGTATATGTATGTGTGCGCGCGCATCCAAACAGGGCGATGTGTGCGTGTGTGTGCGTGTGTGTATGTGTGTGCGTGTGCGTGCGTGCCCAAAACCTGCTCAAACACGAGCCTCTAATCAAACGCGCTGCTCCGACTGATTTCTCCTCCGTGTGAGTAAAAGCGAAAATGAAACTACCACTTAACGAGTGCATGGCCTGCACTGCGTAGTTTTTTCTTTTTTTTTACTTTGCTGCTGTACCATTTGTTTTCTATTTTGCTTTCACGTATTGTGAGCCCAGAGGTACATTTTATTCTAATGCAGCTTTGAAAGCATTGCCAATTTTATTGTAAGGTTATAAATACTGTCTAACAACGATCATTAGGCTATTTCAGTTCAATACCTACTCATTATTTTTTTTTTTGTACACTACCGTGATGCTCCAAACCACGGGTCCTGCACCGTGAACCAAACCGTTAGAGCTGAACCCCTAATATTTATCCATAATTATTCCACTGTCTCTTGAATCCTGTTCCCCGAGTTTTGCGACAATATTGTTGTAGTTTATAAGAAAGGAGTACGGGTGCATCAAACACTCCAATTGCAGTTTGTTTTAAAAAAAAATTTGCATTCATTCTTTTACTCATTTGTAGTGGCCATAGTTTTTGGACTGGGTTGGGAACCACTGGTCTACAGCTGAACTGTGTGACGGGTTGGACATTTCTTTGTAATCACTCACAATCTCAGAATATCACATGTGGAGACTAGCGAGGCCCGGCCGAAAGCCGGGTCTCAGCTAGTAATATACTAAACAACGTACTTCACTGATACAGTGGGAGGACCCCCTTTAAGAAGGCACCGAGATTACAGATGCTCTTTGTGCTTTTACACTGAAACAGGAGCGCAGTGTAAACATATATGGATCATTACAATAATACCTCGGCAGATATTTCTCTCTAAAAACAATATCTCATTGTTTGTAATATGACATGTAATTCATCTCAAACATAATTAGTGACACATAAAGTACCAAACCTTAGAGCTACTTATCCATTCATATTCATTGATTTATATTTATATTGGTTTATCTGGTTGGGACAAAGCATAATAATGATCACATGCATGTAAATACGCCACACCCCCACCCACTCTCAACAGGCCACTATACACTCTGGCTTTTTAACGCACCTCCACTAGGTATATAATTATCATAATAACAATAATAAATTGTGGATAGTAATGACAACAAGGCAAGATGACAGAATATAATGTCCAATGTGACTATATAATATGAAATCGGATGTTCATTCATTGATAATGACAAGAAGGATAATTGTCATGATCAACAACAATAACTATTAATTATTATTATTTATTAACATGCTGTGAAAATGATATGAAATGCAGCTTAGAGCTCCTTGTTTGCCAGTGCTGCAAATCAGTCTGCTGAAAAACACTGTATATATATACAGGTATCTGACGTCTAAAAAAAACCACAAACAACTTTTACACCATTTAAAATGTTTTCTGATTTTTAGATGTGAATAAATCAATATTATCAGCAAACCAGGAAAATGTATTTTATTTGCAGATATCCCACTTAATGGAGATCTTTTGGATTTGTTTATAAAACGCATTTTTTCCATCTCCTTAAAGTCATATATAGTGTTAGGTAAATGTGATAGTTACAGCACAGTGTTGGTATCATCCACCAATTAATCCATCGTGATGCAGTAACCTCTTTCCTCCACCTGCTCCGTCCCGCCTCGTCCCGGGAGCAGCGCTGTCTTCGCTCGTCCTCTCTCGGGACAGCTCTGCCTTCGCTCCTGTCCAGACTTGCACGTTCATATTCAGAGGCTCTCGTCGCTCCGGTCAGACCTGTTTGTGCGCCGTAATTACCGCACTTTGGTGTCTGAGTGAGGCCAGAGATTAACAGTAACACCTGAGCCTCCCGTTAAGTGTGTGGGCCTGCCCTCGCTCAGGCACATTGCATCATGTATGTGTCCTATACCATCAGCAAGGAAGAGATCATGATCTATATGTTCAACGCTCAAACACCCGGCTTTTTTGGTTTGTCCAAAAGTACTTTCACCAAGAAGAGCTTTTAGTTGTGTTTTCGTTTCATTTCAGCGACAAACTTTGACACTTTGACAGGCCAGAAAAGAGGTTATTGATTCTTAAAGCTCTCGCATCTGTTGAACATTGACACACCTGAGCAACACTATGGTTTGCCCTCTCGTCTCACACCAAGAAGGATCCAGAGGGTTTTCTGCTTTCTGTTTATTCTGGTTTAGACAGGATTTACAGCCAGTTTAGATGTAAGTCCAATTGACTCTGTGCATGACTTCAGATCATAACAACGCCGCCCAAGAAGTGACATCCTGTTTCGATCCATAACAGCACCATCTTACTCATAGTTCACCATTCTTTCTTTCTGCCTATAAACAAACAAAACACCTAAAATGTGTGTATTTCATTATATTCTTGTAATTTTGCAAATACCTGCTGAACTAGCTCTGTGCTTTTATTTTGGCGTGCTGGATAGATACAGACGGCAACGCGTCATAGAAGGGGGCGTGGCTTCACCGAGGGGGGAAATATAATCTTCTGGGAAACACAGTTTTTCACAGTTTTTAGCCATTTTCTGGTGAAATCTGAACTTATTTATCACATACAAATAAAGTTAAGTCTAAATCGGGTCCATATGGATGTTTATTCCCAGCAGATTGTTCAGTAGAAGCGAAAATACGGCAGTCGTAGCTAGCGCTAGCATTAGCACGCTGCTAACAGGTAGCATCATGTTAGCATTCTCCATTATTTATGTATTTTTGGGCTGTTGAACCACTTTGCTCCTCTCCATGTCTTTGTATCTTTATTTAGTAGAAAACTATATCATTAATTCAGCGTTTGTTAAAGTAGTTTTGGAAATGTAGTTGATGCCAATTCTCGGGATGCAGAAGAGTTAGAGGAAGTGTGCGTGAACAGGGAAGTCTGGGCATCTCTAAATAATAAAATAAAGCAATACATGTCATTTCTTCATACCCCCTGCCTGAACCGAGCATCAGTTTGGCTTTACCCAAATCTAAAAGCTTCTCAACTGGAGAGCAACCGTGTAATGCCTCATTTGAAAGCTAAGACCAACAAAACTGTTTTGTTTTGTCACAAAAAAAAGTTTTAACATTGTCGCCTCGTTTTTGTCACATTTGTAAGTGTTTTTGATTTGTTTTTGTCACTTCTTCATCCATTTTTTGTCGAGTTTTCGCCACTTTTTGGTCACTTTTTTGTGATGTTTCCACCAAACTGTGTGTGCTCTGTTCAGGTGTGGGTTAAGAAGCTATGATCCTGTCCGCCAAAGTTTGGACCTCTTTTTTCAGTTTTTCACTCCTGAGCCCCAGGTTGGGAATCACTGGTTTGTTGCCTTTCATTTTAAATGGGGATTTCTCTTCTTTTCTTTTCTCTTCTCTTCAGTTTGTTACATAATGAATATAAGAAAATCCCAATTATCAAATGTTGTAACTTTTTGTACTTCCCTCAATGTACTCGTCTCGTCACCATCTGGACGACTTTCTGTGGAAAAGTCTCTGACAGGTCCGCTCACCGTCCCGTCCTTCACCTCTGTATCTCCCCCTCACGATCTCACACCTCCACTTAGACCTGTCCTCGCGCCGACAGCTCCACTACCACCCAAAGGTGAAAGACATTCTTTGGCTTTAACCGTCGTGACAAATCGGGGCTCACCGCTCCGGGCCTGCGTGCATCAGCTGGGAAAACAAGCAGTGCACATTCCTCCGTGATCCGGGGCCTTCTCACGCTGCGTTCAGGGCCCGGCGTGAGCGTGGGAGAGCGGGCAGGGGAGAGGAGAATACAATAACACGTGTGGGAGGGCTGTGATTGGCTGCGGCGAGGGGGGCCTGTCTGTTTTGGAATCGTGTGAGGATGGATGAGCGGTGTGTGGCGGAGGTTTAGGTGCTGACAGGGCTGATAACTGGGACAGGAATGATCTTTTCAGCGCGCTTTGTCCACACTGGCACCTAGTCTGGAACCAGGCCAGAGTCTTTCACAGGAGAGAATGCGGGGGATCATTTCAGTTATGCCTCAGTAATGCATCTAAGTTACACCTTTTTCTGGTTTAGACATGATTTAGACCCAGTTAAGACTTGATTTTGTCCAATTTAGATCAATAGTTAAAACCTGGTTCAGTCCCAATTTCATATTCACCTGATACTTTTACTTATACTTTATGAAGTGAGAAAAGATTCAAACACTGATATAGGCCAAGATCTAATGATACTGTAGGTAACTTTTTTTTTTGGTGGTTTTAGAACCAAGAAGTAAATAATTTACAGATCAACAGTGAGTGGTGCAGTTACACATATGACCTGAGGTGGCAGTAGTGAGTATAAAATGGCTAACTTGCGTCTAGCCCCTTTAAAAGGAACTCAGTTACTTTACTGATTACTTGATTTTAGAAGTAACTAAGTTAGATTCCAAGTTACTTGTTTAGTTAGCGGACAACCGGTTTTGCCAATCCTCGAGTTATTGGAAGTGCATTTTTACAGCAACATCAACAAAGCTGCCATAGATTCAGAATAGTGACATATTTCCATTTGTCTCCACCTCTATTGTTCTTTATGTCGTGAGTCGTCTTCATGCTGAGAATGTGACATCCACAAGATGCAAGAAAAAATAAGTCCTTAGGAAAATCACAGAATTGTAACACACATCACATTGACTTGGAAAAGTCACTTTAATCTGATTTCTGGTCTGGAAAAAGTAATGCATTAGTTTACTTGTTACTGAGAAAAGTAGTCAGATTTGAGTTTCACATTATGTCTTGATCCACCATGTTTTACCCCACTAACAGTAACTCGTCAAAACCTTGAACGCGGCTCATGGTTTCTGCACAGTCAGCTCTTTTAAACTGTTGGAGCTTTAGTCTGTGTGCAGGATTGTGACACAAAAGTTTACGTCTTTACCACAATCCCGAAGACAATAGTGAGCTGTGTTCAGGGAAATGTTTTATTGATTAAAACTTGTATACTCCTGATCTTTCATCTAACTATCTGGTTGCCAGGGATTAAATGCTAGGAGTTGTGATCCCCGTGATGACGGGCTGATACAGACGCTCTCAGCAGACGCCTGGCTCAGGTGCTCGCTGCCGCAGGTGGGAGCAGAAGACTTGACAGCAATTAAATGTACAAAACTCAGATGACGCTCAGGGGAACAAGTCATTAGCAACAGTCAAACTAACCGCAGCAGGAACTCACTTGTTTGTTTCCCACAGTAGTTATAGTAGTATAAATTTATGTTGTAATCTAAGAATTTCAAACATCCAAAACCTTCGCAGAGATGAGTTCATGAGCAAATTTTCACATTAACTAATTTTATTCCAATACTAGATATACAATCAGGTAAAGAGCCGTTCAGATGTTTTGCTTTCTTTCCTCATATCTCAAGCTTTATCCATCCAACATTAAACAAGTTCTCTTGGGAGAGTTGAGGTATAAGTAGTGATATACACCAAAGTGTGATATGTATGACAAGCTGCGACCCAAATATGAATATCTAATTGAACCCCTAAGACGCTTTGCCGTTTGAATACCTGCCTTTCTAGTTTTGTTGTTATGGCGGCCATTTTGAATACCAAAGTAGAATTATGTAGTACTACAACATGTAACAATATCTCGACTCAGGATATAAATGAAAGACAACTGACTGACAGTGGCATTTGTATTTACTTGTAATCATTGCTCAAGAAGATAACAATAAAAGCACGGCCCCATAGATGCACGTTTATGTGAAGAAACCAGTGAGTCAGTGTTTAAGCTGCTCAAGACGTTAGCATGCTACCGGTTAGCATTTAGCTTCAACAGCTCAGTTCTGATCTCTCCAAGAGAAAGCCCTGAACCTCATTCCAAACATCTATCCTTGGATACAACATGTGACAGAGGTCAGAGCTGTTACTGTAGTGTTCATAGATGAACACTGAGGATAAACACACACGTGTTTATCGTGTTGAAGCCATTGACGGTTGATCGTTGACAGTTGCTAACCAGTAGCATGCTAACATCTTAAGACTCAGATTGAGAATCTGTTGACATGACAAACTGTAAAAATCACAGAGGAAGATTTTCTATTTCCTCTTCCTGTGTTAATTTAGTGAAGCAGATCTTTAGTAAATCCTGCTGTTGCTCGACAGACACAGCTGCTACGTCTGTGCCACATTTGCCAGTTAAATCACATAATTGTGCGTCTCTGGAGCCGTGTAGTAACTGTTTTCTTCTTGAGCAATGATTACGAGTACATAAAAATGCCACTGTCAATCACTTGTCTTTCATTTTCATCCTAAGTAGAGATATTGTTACATGTTGTTGTATTGCATAATGCTACTTTGGTATTCAAAATGGCCACCAGAACTATGCATGATGTCACTGGAAACGCATGTATATATTAAAGCACTGCATTTTTTTCCAAATTGTCTGTATTGCTGGGTTGCAGGTGACATCACAGCATTCTAAAGGCCTATACTATTATATAGAGGAAAGAATATTTTGTTTTTGAGGACATTTTTGGTCTTGTACAGAGAGATCATGGACCCAGTGACTGATATTAATTATCTTTTTTTTTTAACTCATATATTTTCTTTTTAGCTACGACTTGTGAAAGTGTAATGCAGTTAATAGGAAAAACTGGCTCTTGCCCCCCATTGGGTCCAATGACATCATCATATTCTAGAACCTGCAACCCAGCAATATGTAGCTTTTAACCTTAAAAGCTGGAGTAAAGGTCAAAAACCTCTTTAATGGACTCAGGTAGTGCTTTTACACGTTTTTGCTCGAAAAAATACTGAGAGAAATGTTCACCAACACCTGTTGAGAACTGCTGCCTACACTAAAAGTTTCTCGCCAAACACAGATATTGTTTTTAAATCCAAAGAGATTAGCGTGTAGTGGTTTAAACAGGGACTTTCGCACAAGGGAATTCCCTGCACAAAGCACCCTCTCTGTGTTGACAGCACATAAACAGTGAAAAAGCCACTCTTTCTGTTATAGTTGTGCTAAATATTTGGATGATGTAGTGTTGGCTACATTGACTGTTGCATTAATATAAATAATGCATAAATATGTTTGTGTGTGAGGCCTTTGTCTTCCAGGAATCATCCACAGTTTAGTACTAAGTGTGACTAAGTTTTTCTACAATAATAATGGTAAGTTGCAAAAGGCCTTTACATTTACTCTTTGCATTGGATTAAAGACTTTTCCTTTGCATTTCTTGAGATCCCATGGAGCTCTGTCCCGGGATGACGGCCCTTCTAAAGTTTCCCAGGGTGCACCAGCCATGAGTGCCACCTTCACCTGCTGCTCCACACCTAATAAGTCCCACGGGCGAGCGCTCCGTCCCCTCGTGGACCACCCCTCTGTCCTCCCTGGGGGGGGGGGGGCGCTCCGGAGGTAGTTGCTCGTCTCTGCTCTTAGATAATGAGGCCACAGTGTGACTCTTCACTTCCATTGTCCAGGAAACAGAGGAATATCTCCTCCTGAGGGCTCCCCGTGGACCACAGCGCACTTCACCAGTCACAGATCCAGAGTCAGATTCAGTCGTCATTGTCAAAGATAACACGAAAGTGCGTTTGGAGCCAGATGTAAAAGATGGAGGCCAGTAACAGGATACGATGGAAAAATATGAATCACATCGATCAGCCAGCATTAAGGAGGCAGCCCAAACAGGTTGATAGTGTGTTGTTGGAAACAGGCTTTTAATATTTGCACGAAAGGCATTACATTAAGTGGTGGTGTAAAAGGTAAAGGTGGCTTCTCCGACCTTCAGTCTCATCTGAAGCATGCATTTTCTCTAGTTTGGCTTTACCCAAATCTAAAATCTTCTGGACTGGAGCTCGCTGCCCACAGAAAGTGTAACGCCTCATTTGAAATCGCTTTATTTTGCATTGCATTTTTTTTTCCACTTTTTTGTTCCGTTTTTGTCACATTTCTGTTGCTCTTTTGTGGCTTTTTTGTCACTTTTCAAAATGCACCTACTGAAAAAAGTGGAATAAACGACTGGAGTCTGTTACAAATGAGTGTTACCGAGTTGCTTTGATCGCAACATCAGCTCTAGAGGCTTATATTAGAGAGATTTAATAATGATTTGTAGGGCAAATACAGTATTTTGCGTCTAACATTTCAAATATTTTGTGTGTGGCTTGTCATCCGTGGGTAATGGCATAAAGCAGTGTTGGGCTACTATTGATCAATGTTCACAAACAGCTAAAAGTCTGACTCTTGTGTGTAATGAATGGTATCAACCCTCTGAATATCGGCATTGACAAGAAAATGAAATATCAGTGAGGCTGTCGATAAATAAACAATAGTTGGACATAAGGTGTTATTACAGTTGAAAACAATGGTCCACAAATCGCTGCATGTTTTCAAATACTCCAACACTTTGCCCCCTCGTTACCTTTACCCCAGTATTCAGGACGGGGCGGCTCTTCTCCTGTGTCGTTCGGAGCGTTGCCTCGTGGGAATGTGTTGCCGTGGCGATGCTGCCCCGGGGCCGGAGGGGGACCGCTGTCCTCCCAGAGGGGCCTGTCTGTGCTCAGCATTACACCAGAGCGCGCCGGAGGATGACATAATGCACGGCCGCTGTGTGTGACATAATCTGTGTACCCTGATATTCAGAAATGTGGTGTTTTGAGCCGTGACAACGTCAAGGGGGACCTCCTCCAAAATAAATTACATCAAAATTTAGATTCTACTACATCCATTGCTCAATACACATTTAGCTGAGTGTTTATTCACCTAAATGCAGCAAGGTCTGTGTTTTGCTGTGTCGACAACATACTTTGAAGTGGTAAAAATAAATGTGCTCTACAATGATAGAAAATCCGATACCACAGTTTTAGTTTAAAGGCACACTTCATAACTCCTTCATTCTCCTCTTGACAGTGATGCAAAACATGCTTCTAATGAAGGACCTGCTGGACACAGACAATGCTATTTCTGCAGGATGGATTTGGATGAGGACCTAACATACTTGAATCTCATACTTGGCTGCCTTTAGTCGATATCTCCATGGAGACGAGCTGGAAACGTCCCACTCCCAGTAAAGTCAGTCAGGTCACGGCAAACACACTTTATTCTTTATTTACAAATGTTTATGTTCATTTTTTGGTATCAACGATAAAAATATGACACATTTTTCTTTTGCTATGTTATAACACCCATCCATCCATCTATTTTCTTCCACTTTTCCGTTTCCGGGTCGTGGGGGCAGCTGGAGTTGCCCAAATCACATTGCACCTGCACCTTATGGCTCCTCCTGTAGGTGGTGGGTCCACGGAAGGACGGCCTCATGGTTCTAACCGGGCCTGTTGGTCTCATAAGGGTCTTCTGAACCGCTGTTTGTCTGACTCGTCGCCTAGGACCTGTTTGCCATGGGAGACCCTACCAGGGGCACGAAGCCCCCGACAACAGAGCCCCCAGGATCATTCGGGCACTCAAACCCCTCCACCACGCTAAGGTGGCGGTTCCAGGAGGGGATGTTATGACATCACATGCACAAGCTCTGATGAAATGTAAGGTACGTTTAATGATTAACACCAGCATTGTTAAATTTGCACACATTCGTATATGCAAAATATGCACAACTAAACATTACAGGCTCATTAAAGATCATCATCAGCCCATTTATATTTGAGCGGGTCTTGGTCAGTTCCAAACAAATCAGGCACCATACATGTTTTTTGTCTATAGTAGAACAAATGTAGCTTTTCCTTCCTTTAGTGTATTGTAAACTCAAGCAATTGTGGGAAAAACACTGTCGATCTAATTTCAAAGCATTTGTATCATATTTCATGAACTCTCAGGTGACAGTGACCCTGAAAAGTTGTGAAATGTGCCTACAAACTCATCCCAATGGCATTTGTGGTTTCAGTGTTGCACAGTCTTTTGGTGGAGGCTTTTGTACATTTTTGCTGTGTTTTTGTGAGGTTCGGTGGATTTTTTGCTGCAGAGGCTGGACATGTAGGACCCAGGTTTTTAAAAATAAACTAACAGACATTTGAGACGTACAAATTTCTTCTGAAACACTGAAGAGGCACCAAGAGAGAGAGAAAGATAAAAGGGACCAACGAGGAGATGGTGAAAGACTGTTGTGGAGCGGAGGGAGCTGCGCAGGAGGAAGAGGAAGCAGGAGGTGGAGCTCACCAGTGCAGGACACCACGCTCTGAAACCGGGACAAACCCAGGAGGCGGAAGCAGCCCTCCTGGAACCGCCACCTTAACGTGGTGGAGGGGTTTGAGCGCCTGAATGATCCTGGGAGCTCTGTTGTCGGGGGCTTCGTGTCCCTGGTAGGGTCTCCCATGGCAAACAGGTCCAAAGACGGGTCAGACAATGAGCGGTTCAGAAGCCCCTTATGAGAGACCAACAGGCCTGAGAATCTCGAGCCGTCCTCCCGTGGACCCACCACCTGCAGGAGCCATAAGGAGCTGGTGCCGTGTGATTTGGGCAACTCCAACAGCTGCTCCCACGACCCGGCAACGGACACGTGCAAGAAAATGGATGGATGGATAAACTGAAGCAATGAATGAATTGATGCATATTGTCAATATTGGCATTGCTCCAGGGGTAAAGACTCCACAAATCAAAATGTGATTCATCAAAGACATAGAGCCCTAATGTCAAGCTTCGAAAGGTTGATTCCTTTTGCATAATGTGTGCCTGTAAACCCCCGCCGCTCTCTCCCAGTGTGGTTTTGCGCCTTATTACCCCACATTAAGCCTCTCTGTTATTCAATCGCTCCGCGGTTCCTCGGCCGGGCTGCCATTGGCCGGTGCCGGGCCGCTCCTCCTCTTCTTCTCAGAACCCGCCGGTCAGTCCTAATCACCCCCACCGCGGTGCGAGCCGGAGGTGCATGCCTTTGCACATGGCAGCACACATTAAAAAACGTCGCCCTAATTCCCTGGCACTGTGCCCGGCCCCGGCCCACCAATTACCGCCCCTGTACCTCCCCCCACGCCGCGCAGCCAGCAGGGGGCAGGACGCCTTATTGACATCAGGCTGCTCCCGTCGGTCAATAAGCGTCTGCAGGACTAAAGCGCTGACGTTGGAAACACTGGGGTGGTGGAGCAGCGAGGGTCGGGTCATTAGCAGGAGTCTTGTGTGTAATTACGGGAGGGAATGGGAGGTTAGGCTGCGTTAATCTATTTAGAGCGGCGCGGGGAGGCCTTATACAAGAAGCAAAGGGTCTGAGCTGTGAAAGGGCTCAGTTTGGATCAGTGGCTTTTTAATCTGTCGCGCTGGCTCAAAGTACTGTTTGCAGAACTTTTGCATTGTGCATGGAGTGACAGTTTGATAATTTCAAGTTTTCTCACCAAACAAAAATTCAATTTCAAGTGGAGCTCATGGAACAAAGGAAAATGGAAGAGAAACCTCACCAGGAAAAAAAAAATGTCACATGCTCTATTTCCTTGGTCCGCCCTGGATTACAGCACCGTTAGCTATGGCTTTGTCACAATTGAAATGGATCTTTTTGACGTTGCAGAAGCTTAATAATAAGATTCTTCTTAGAGTCAGAAGATCCAGTCTAGCCAAGATCTTGTGGTAATGATGGGAGAGGGTGACCACTGAGAGTGTGATGTCCGGCACATCCCAAAGATTCTCAATTGGGTCAAGATCTGGACTCTGTGGTGGCCAATCCATGAGTGAAAATGATGTCTTGTGCTCCGTGGAACGCTCTTTCACAATGTGAGCCCGATGAACCCTGGTATGGTCATCTTGGAATATGCCGTGTCATCATGGAAGAAGAAATCCATTCATGGAAGAACCTGGTCATTCAAGATGTTCAGCTGATCTCGTTCTAGTTGTGGTTCACTAAATGTTTGTTTGAGAGAGACAGTTTGCAGTTTATTTGGACAAAGAATCCCATTGACTTCAATGCATTTCAGCGACCGTATTTTCAGCTTTGTTCTACGTCACTTCCGTTTTATTTTTGCCAGATTAAGGGAAATTTTTAACTACGTATCTGTGAAAATGTAGTCGAATGTGTATATAGAATTTGTGTGACATTTCAACCAGGTCTGAAAATCCTAAAATCTCCGAGCTTTAGCTGTAATATGCATCATGGGTGAATCACGCCAGGCGAAAAAGAACGTAAAGAACAGCAGTGAACACAGCAGACTTCAGAGGCTCGTGTTAAAATGTTACAGTTCGCCACAACAAAGCGCAGCCCAAAAATGGATGAAAATGCTATAAATTTGAGTAAGAAAAGTTCCTCGCTTTGTTCTCCGCCGGCCACATTCATGTTCTGGCTTTTATACGACGGAAGAAATGGCTGGAAAACACTGCAGTGCTAAGTATTGTGAAATCGTGACCGCAGTTACGCACATACGGAGACAGAAATGTACATGTCCAGAACAGCCCCTCAGACTAAACCCAGACACCCACCGTTTGTTTCTTCAGTCCAGGTTTTCAGCGTCTAAGAGAAAAGTGGAGAGGCTTATGTTGAAATGAACAACCACAAGCTGCTATTTTTAGCCCGAAAAGAGTTGTTATTATTGTACTTTTATGTTTTAAAGGTTTCTGTCATCAGAAAAAGCGCTGCTGCTGCCTGGTCTGGCTGAATGTAGACTATAATGTACATACACTATCAGACTCAAATACACATTGAGCTACTTTTATGTAACAAAAACGTCGGAGAGCTTCTTGTCCCCCACATGTCAAGGGGCGCTCCATTAATGGACCAAAACTAACTACTTTGGCTTTGCAGATATTTCAACATAATTCAAGAAAATGAATTGAATGTTGTCATTGAATTTAAGGTGAGACACTGCAGGTGAATAAGGATTTTCTTATTTATTTATAGATATCAATTTGAAACTTTTGCTGTAGATTACTGGTATAAATATGAGAAAAAATATATTGCAAGTTTTCTGCCATTTTATGTTTTCATACAAAAACAAGGTGTTTTATATCGAAAAATGCCCAAAACGGATTGAGATAGATTCAAATGTACAATTTTTATTTATTGATAAATGAGTTACTGAGACTTTTTAGCTGGGATTTTGGATAGCTTGTTTTCTTTTAAAATAAGCATTTTTTTTTGCGTGGAAAAATCTGTAAAAATTTAAATTTCACTTCCTTTTTTGACATTCAAATCTCAATAAATCAGGTTAGGAATTAGCTGTTAGAAAATCCCTCTGAAAAAATCTTCAAAATATTAGAGACGGCATCTCTGGAGTCACCCATATGGTCATGTTTGAAAACAGTTAAGGGGGAAAACAATTTGGAGAAAAATCTAAACTTTCTTTATTCAAAATCTACTACTACAAACGCTGAATTATGAATATAGTTTTCTACTAAATAAATATACAAAGACATGGAGAGGAGCAAAGTGGTTCAACAGCCCATAAATACATAAATAACGGAGAATGCTAACATGATGCTTCATGTTTGCAACGTGCTAATGCTAACGGCTAGCTGCGACTGCCGTTTTTTCACTTCTACTGAACAATCTGCTGTAACGAAATATCCACATGGGCCTGAGTTACACTTTACTTTATTTATGTGTGATAAATAAGTTCATATTCCACCGGAAAATGGCTTAAAAGAGTGAAAAATTGTGTTTTCCAAAAGATTGTATTTTTCCCCTTGGTGAAGCCCCACCCCCTTCTATGACGAGATGCCGTCTATACTGACGTGGAGATAGTGTCGCCACAATGAGAGAAACATGCATTTTGAGAAAATGGTTCTTGAAATTACCTTTTCTTATATAAATCTATGGGAAAACATTGAATTCAGCGCAATATTTAAACATGTTTTTGTGAAGTATTTGCCTGTAGTGTCTCCCCTTAAAAACATAGATGCTTTCAGATTCTGTTCAAAACTGATGTTGAAGCGATGAATCCATCTCGAAGCAGCAGAACCATCTCACTCTCATCCATCGCTTGTGTTTGCTGTGTCTATTATCGGCACAAACATATAAAAGCATTTACTATCACTTTTATCTCCACGAAACACTTATATATCAGGCATTTCCCCGTAAAGTGCCCGTACATTTGTGAGTGAGTCCGTGTTTCTGCTCGTGTGGTGTTTTTCGAGTGGCGAGTTGTTTTGAAGCGTTCCTGCCGGCCCTCTGTTCTGGGACACATGTACTCTGGACGTACGATGTTAGGCCAGTGTCAGGTAACCAACATGACCCACTGCGCAGTGTAAACAACACTCGTCACGACATGTGCTACAGCGCGGGGGCATGAATAAAAGTGTGAACGCTGCTGTCGCCCACAGCGCCAGGTAAATAAGAGGTTCAATGATATGTGTACTACGACTACTACTACTACCACTGCAGCTACTTTGGCCTTTCTTTTTGTTTTGTTCGGATCCAGTGAGAGGGAAAAACAACAACACCTCATTTTTGCCCCCCGTAGAATGTTCCAGAGAGTATTAGTTACAGCAATGTTGATAAAACTAATAACTATCAATGCTTTATCTGGGGTTGGGTCGTGGAGGACGTCTGAGCAGAGATGTCCAGACTTCCTTGTCCACTAGCACCTTCTCCAGCTGTTCACCAGCTTAGAGACATCGTCCCTCCAGCGTGTCCTAGGTCTTCCCTCACTGAACTCCTTACCCTATCTCTCAGGGTGTATCCAGCCACCCTGTGGAGGAAACTCATTTCGACCGACTGTATGCACAATCTCATCCTTGTGGACATGACCCAGATCTCCTAGCCATAGGTGAGAGTAGCATAGATTGACCAGTAAATCAAGAGTTTTGCCTTTCGACCCAACTCTTGATGAAGCCAGTTGTGACAGATTTGGGTGTCAAAATGGATTCAGACTTGAAACTTGACCAGCCAATTACCTTTGGTGTTTAGTCAAGCTTTTTTTCAGTTTAGGCAACTTGCCAAAAACCTTTTATTGGATTTTTGTTTTACTGCACAGACTCCATAGCCATGAAGGAGCCATGAAGGACCCATGTTTGCAAAGAGGCACCAAGAGCCCCCACACCTGCAGCCCAGTGGAGACGACACAAGCGGAGATACAGGAAACAAAAAAGGGACAAACAAGGTGGTGAAAGACTGTTGTGGAGCAGAGGGAGCGGAGGGAGCGGAGGGAGCTGCGCAGGAGTAAGAAGGAGATGGAGGAGCTGGCCAGTGCAGGACACAACGCTCTGAAACAGGGACAAACCAAGGAGGCTGTGCCCCGTTTCAACCAGGTTTTCTCTGCGGGTGCTTAGGTTGGCCCACTATGCCGGCGCCAATCGGCGAGGAACGTGCTTCCCTGTGGTCCTTATGGCGGGGAGCTGACATTGCTGTAACACCACCCCCTGGGGGCGACTCCAAGAGACACTTGGGAGCTTTGATTCTCATGGGACTTCAAACGCCCCAAGAACTGGTAAAAAGCCTGGCTCCAAAGAGTTATTCTTTTTCTATAAATCGCTATGATCCATGTGACAACGCTGGGGTAAGTCAAATAAGGCAAGGTAAGAGAAATATTTTTAACCACGCTGGTTTTTGTTTAAAAGCCAGAAATGGGAAGCATTTTCCAGTGCATTGACTGGGTCCAGAGCCTGTCAATCAAGCTCTGGAGCTCCGCCCACCCCGCTAGTGCAGGGCTTCACGCCTTTTTGCACTTTAAAGGAACAGGCCTCGTGGGTGGAGACAGTGTGGCCATTAAGTGTCACACACGATTCGGGAACCTTTACAATGAATGGGGCTGAATGGGACCTGCTCATCTTTATTATATTATATCTATGGGCGGTGCTCAGTCGCAGCGGCTCAGGACTAACACAACACTTGAACGCAATGTTGATGAGGATTACAAACTAACATTTTGTGCTCCATGTTACATGAATTTCTGTGCTTGTGAAATCCTGACTAAAAACCCTCCCTCTCAGAACAAATAGAGTTGGGAGAATAAATCTGTAAAGCTCTACTCAGAGAACCAGGGTTACATTTTATTAGCATCTGCAGGTTGACGCAAATAAAAAGGCTCTAAAGTGAGAACATTTAGGATTCACAATCACCAATGTTAAAATAAAGGGACATTTCTAAGGAAAATTGATCAGAGTTATGTTTAGTACGTTCTGCGATATTACAATCTGGATGTTTTGTTGGTGTAGTTGTAGTAGTAACCATGACTCACTCCAGTGCCTCTGCCCTTACACTCCGCTCTGTTGTTGTTGTATTCCCTCTCTTTTGTCCGTCACAGTCCTGCCATAGAAACCCCGTGTTTACATCCTGTCTGCTCTCATCTGCGGCCTGTTTATTCTGCCTGTGACTCTGCAACTATCGCTCGCAGGAAATACCAGGAGTGGCGTGCCAGTCCCGGCTGACCGCAAACCCAAACCGGGCCGGGGGAGGGGTGTATTTTTTTTCATATAAATCATGGAATATGGCTGCGCAATGGGCGGGTCTCTTTGCCAGGCTGCTCAGTGAAGATCCACAAATAGACCGGGGGCATGTCGTAACAGCACAGAGCAAAAACAAAGGCCGCTGCAGTGACGAACTGTAGGAGAGAGGGCTGTCATTGTTATGCGCGCAAAGATATTAAGAGGTCCCGGACTAGGTCAAATGTTTGTACCTTCGAATAGACATGTCCAAAGGGCGATTTAAGGGGCACAGGGCACCCGGATCTCATGACATTTTACCCTCCAAACTCTGCTGCAAGTGTTATTTCCATTTTATCCAAGACCATATTTGTTATGTTAAACACATGTTGTTGGTTAGAAAAGGCAATATTGATCCAGAACAGCTGAAACAAAATATCCAGTAGTTTTACTTCCTGATTTTCAAGCAGTCTCACCATAAGCTCCTCCTACATGGTCCTTTTTTCTCCCCTTTGCTGTGCAGCTGTTTCAGCAAAGGCAATAAATTAATAGATGGTACTGCTCGTGTGGCTGTAGTAAAGCTATGGCGAGTGTTTATACTTTGAGGTGAGAGGATTAAAAGGACCAGATGCAAGTTGGCCATTTTATACTCACTACTGCCACCTCAGGTCTTACACAAAACTGCAGGTTCTATATTAAGCTTATTGAAACATGGACAATGTATCAATAAAGGCCTTTTATTTATCCACTGCAGAATGCCTTGGAACCTTGACTGAGTTTTTACATTACATAAATTGTTCATAGACTGCTTTGCATTTATATTTCCTGGATATGTAGGTCCCAAGGAGGAGATTTTGCTAAGAACCTCCACTGGAGAAGGTAAAAAGATTACTCAAAGATGCGTGAGTGCCGCGAAATACAGCTCCAGGTGTTTTGAAGAACATATCTCAGTATGGAAAAACGGCGGTGGCCTATTCCTTTAAACAGTGTCAGGTCAGGGGTGACTCGCAGCTCGACTGCCTGAACCAGGACCTGGGCACATCACAAGACCATGTAAACAGAGAAGCTTGGACAGACTTCTATCAGACTTAAGATAAGGGAAACCATAAAGTGCAGCTCTCATTTCTGAAAAAAAGATTACTACTGTAAACTGATGAAACACAAAAAACAACATGTGATAACAAAAACTATTCGGCGAAGCAGCTGTAGCCTGCTGTCTTTACAGTAATTGTGATACAAAGCTTTGTTTTTCATAGAGATCTCCAACCAAACTTTGGAAGGTTTCTACGTTTACATTCCTTCGATGAGTCTTTTGATGCATTTCTTTTCTCTTCTGAACATGCACAACACCATCTGCAAACTTTAAGGTAAAAAGTGAAGTATAAAGAGGACACTCAAGTGATTTTCCTTCTTTGTGTTGAAATACTGGATCATCTTCTATCGCTCCAAGATGAACTCCACTTAAATCAAGTGTATTTGAAGCTTAAGTAGCTCTCTGCCCTTTTCATCACACAAAATTAACTTTACTTTTACTAAAGACGGCTGTCAGGGAGTCTGGAGAGACCCCTTTTGAGCCTCAAGGGCCTCTCCACATTTTGTTTAACATCTTCTCTCAGAGCTGGCATCTTCATTGAAAACCACAGCGTACACAGAGCGGAGTGGTCATGAAAATACAACGTCAAAGTGTGGGAGTAAGAATGTTAAACAATCCGTGTCTCTCACGTCCACGACGTAGGACTGCAAAACAACATCGCTCAGAGACGAACGTTTCTCTGTAGCTACAACAAATCTTTTTCAATATGTTTTCTATTTCATTTTTGCTTTCGTAATCCATGTCAGCCAAGGGTTTTTCCTAGTTTTGTCATGGTTTATGTTAGAGAAATAATAAGAGGATCGATGAAAAATAGGAGTCTGGAGGTCTTATGCTGGAGAAGTTTATTTTCCATCAGTGCAGGACCCGGAGACATGAACTCAAGACATTGCGCTCGTCTGACAATTCAATTCTGCCTCTGTTTCCACTTGAAGAGGGAAATGACTAACTGTCGCGCGTCATACTGATATGTAAGTTGAAACATGCGGTGCCTGGGAGCCAAAGTTATGGCTATTTATAAACCCGGCTTTATAAACTCAGGGGATCCCAGTTACCTCTTAAACTAGGGATGCAGGATTAAGTTTATATCATCTTATTTTGACAGTTGTTTTGATGTTTTACTTTTCATACCACTTTGGAATCATCTGCTCTAGATTTCATCATACATGACTGCGCGGTTTGAGACTTCCTTTGCACAGTTCATTCCAGGGAATATCTGCTGAGCTCAGTGGTTCTCAAACTCCTCACATTCCACCTCATAAAATCGTTGACCTTTCAAGTACCGCCAGGCCTTGATCAAGGTCAAATCAGGACTAAACCGGGTGGAAAAAGCCTCTTAAACAGATCTAAATTAGACTAAGTGGGTTCTGGACTGGGTGTAATTAAGTCTTAAGCAGAAAAACACTAAAGAAGAAATGTAATGAGTGCAGTCTAACATTGCAGGGATCCTTTAAGCAGCACCTGGTAAAGACCAAAGACAGAGACCTTTATGCATTTTAACTTACCGTTGATACTCTGGCCTCTTCCTGGCTGCCTGACCTCTGTGTCTGTCAGTGGGACGTCCTGCCACGATGACAGATAGCAAACTAATACCAGGAGTTCTCTCAGACTTGAACGTGCGACAGGAGAGGAGCTATAGGCAGTGAGACCGGTGAGGAATGCTGCTAACCTTGAAGCAGAAGTCACTCCGGGCTAATCGGTTCCAGACAGCTGAGGTGAGCGGCGGCACGCTCAGAAACATATAAAATAAAAAAAGAAGAGCAGAGAAAATGGCACCAGCGTGAGTGCGGCGTCTTCAAACGGACTTATCACAGAGGTCGAGTCGGGACATCCCCTTTCCACAATGCAGCCCTCGAGACGGGGCCATAAACTCAATATTTAACCTGCTGATGCATTTAGGTCAGCTGTTTTCTGACTCACACGAGGCCCCTTTGATCAGCCATGCTGCTCTTTCTGTCACAGCGAAGAGGAAATGGGCTCTTTCACTCAACATAAGAGAAAGTGGTGGGAACTACTGATATCTTTAGACTCTAATTCAGTCGGTTTCTAACGGTTTTACCTGTGGTCCATCTGCACGCCACTATTCGTCTGTTCGTTTGCCCTATTTGTTTAGTTGTTGTCTTTTTGTTTGGGTGAAACTGAAGCACCATGAAGACGCCCATCCAGTCTAGCAGGGAACGTGCAATTCCACACAGAAAGGCCTACAGTGGTCCAGAGATTGAACCAGAGACCTTCTCACTATATAGTCCATGGGCCAGACCAAATATCGGTACCGAAAAGGTGGCAAAGGCTATCATTGATTTTTAAGTAGGTCCATGTCTGAGGTTTATATTTTTGTATGATAGCCTTTTCAGAGTTACAGCTTTATCATAGTTTTCAGCTGTTGAAGTGAACCACCCCCTTGTCAAAAAAGTCGCTTTTGACACTGGTCCATATTTTGGTTTAGGCCATTTCCAGCCCATTAGATACTGATTTACACCATGGTATTTGGTATCATTGTAAAGAAGACATTTTCAGGTTTCATTTGAGCCCAAATGTACTACCCTGTGACTATTACCGTGGTAACCAAAGCTCCTCAAACACAAACCTGAGGACGTTTTTTCACCATTTTCACAAAAACAGTTTTACTATGTTTAACGCTGTTTCTTCAAGGAACATCACAGAGACAAATGTTTGATACTGGGAAACTCTCTAGACTCAGAGGATTCAGGAAATGTACAACATGTCAGTACTTTCTCAACTTAAGGCCTCACAGTGAGCCATGAAGTAAAAGAATGTCCACCTCACATGAGCCTCTCCCATTGAAATAAGCCTATATCTGCCATTCTAAGGTTGGAACAGCTGGTGAGACTTTCTGTCCAGGACAGGCCAATGCAACTTGAACATACATTTGTGGAGAAGAACAGTTCTGTATTTCACCAAAAAGTTGTTGATATATTTTATATATTATAGCTATTTATCATATACTATGCCATACACACAATGGCATTCTGTTTCTTTCACTACCATACGTAGTCCTTTACATTTGTCTAAATGTCTCAATAATCCAAGATAATTCCAAAGGTTTTTCTTTGTAGACACCACATGGTTATGAAGCTGAAGCTGAATTTGCCGTAAACCACACGTTTTCTATGAACATCACCCTTTTTTACTGATTAGTAAATTAATAAAGTAAATAATTTTGTAAGGTCATTTCAGTAAAGTTGTTTTATTTCATTACTAATAAATCAAATATAGTAGTATAAAGATGGTGAGGTGTGAGGTGTTAGAACCAGGACATGAGTCAACACAAAACTACAGCTTAGCCTCATCCAGAACTAAATCACAGAGGCAGTCGACTAAGCAAAACAGTCCATATTTTTATTTGATTAAACAATTTCTCCAGCTTTTCTGAAGTTATTTTAAGTTCTTTGTACATGAATTGTTTTTTTGTGTATGTATGTGCTGTATTAACATATTTGAGTTTATTTTTTATGTTGTGTAATTTATTTATTTTCTTCCCAGGCATATTGAGTCTGTGCGCATGAAATATGCTGTATAAATGACTAAACAAAAGTTTACTTATTAGTTTTATGGACAGAACCTAAAAACACAGCCAGGAACCGGAGGGTGTCCGATTTGGGAACCCCAGGATCTCAGGTGTTGTTCTGTTGGCTTCATCAAACCAGGACCTTCAGCTGCCCTGGGGCGGTTTGCAACCGACTGTGAAGCGGGTTGAGTATCAGCACCTCCAAATCCGAGGCCATGGGTGGCTTCCCCTCTACAGGTCGGTGGAGAGGCCTTGCCTCAAGTGGAGGAGTTCAAGTATCTCAGTGTCGTGTTCACGAGTGAGGGACGGATGGAGCGTGAGATCGATAGACGGATCAGTGCGACATCGGCAGTGATCATTGTTACTGTGACTGTTGTGGTGAAGAGGGAGCTGATTTACTGATCGATCTATGTTCTACCCACCTATGGTCATAAGATCTGGGTAATGACCAAAAAGACAAGATCGCAGATACAGGCGGCTGAAAGGAGTTTCCTCAGTCAACTAAGAGGAGCTTGGAGTAGAGCCGCTGCTTTTCCCATCATAACTTAGCAGATAACAAACCTGTTGATGATTGTGGAGGTTTAAATGTAGAGTTGTGCCCATATCCTGAATTATTCTTCATGCTCTTCAGAAAATGCTGGAAACAAATCTTTTGGCGATGGCACTTATTGAGTTGTCATCCTGGACTGTGCCACCTCTGCAGGGTTCAGTATCACCTCAGGCTGACAATAGTTATATCGAGCCCAGTCAAATGCTACTAGAAAACTGTCTCTCGGAAGCTCAGCAGGCTCCACCTCTGAAACCATTCCTGTTTGGGATTGTCTCTTGTTGCCTCTTGTGCACATTTTATCTCAACACCTCAACAAGTGTAGAGTGAAAAAAGAACATGCAAATTGTAGCATGAGAATACTTTATCCAGCACAAGGAATGTATCACAAGAGTTCTTTTGTTGAAATTTGTGTTTTTGAAGATACTTCATATGCTCAGACTGGACTCAACAAGTTGCACATGAATGTTGTATGAGGAGATGAAAACAGCAAGTATGCATAGGGAAATGGTGAGGACAATGCAGAAGAACAAGGGTCTGAGGCCAATTGATTCTAGATTTGGACATGCACAGAGTAGGGATCGAGGTCCAGAAGAAGACAACGAAGTGAAGATTTATGGATATTCCGAACTTTTACAACTGTTTGTGAACTGTAATTCAGATAATGCATTTCAATTGGGGCCACAGATCGGAGCTGTATGTTATTGTCCCTTTACAATAATTAACCATTTAACCCATCCATCTGCCCCTGGAACATGTCAGGAGCAGTGGACAGCCATGCTCATGTTCAGAATCACCAAGTTAGAGGATTATCCTCCTGTTCATCTTTTACGTTGATGGAAGAAACCAAAGCACCCCCAAAAAAATCTGTCCAGACACAGAGAGTGGATGTAAACTCCACACAAAAACACCTAAATTGAACTTCATGCTGAGAGGCAAGAGAACGCTAAGCACTAAGACTAACCACTGAGGGCATGCAATCTCTCCTGCGCATTCAACACTTTTTGGGCCAGTTCTTCCACCTGGCACAAGGACAGCGCTGCTCCAAACAAGACAAGACCCACATTCTTTTCCTAGCTTACATCGTGCTGTCTCATGTTCTTCCTTTAGTGTTATGGGCTTCTATAAGCTCTATCAGGTCAAACTTAAAAACTTGAGTTAACCAGTGTCCGTATCTGAGAGAAAAAGATGTGAAGCCGGTCCTGCTGTGGTTCCAGTCTGTACTCAGCCGTAATTCACCCCCACTCTTACACCACCTTTCTCCCTCGCCCCTTCCCGGTCGCGGAGTCTGGTTGGAAGAAAACACAACATTGCCATTGGTCACGAGTCGCCATTGTCAACTGTTGCAGGAAAAGCTTGGTTCTTGGATAACCAACTGTCTAACCAACTGCAGTTTGTGTGTCTTCTTGGACATAAAGGTATTCCCTTCGCCCTTTTCTATCAGCATAATGGTTTTTGTACAAGGGGATTCAAGAGTGACTAAATGTCTAGCTGTCACCTCACAGCAAGACGTTCCTGGGTTCGACATCCCAGGCCATGTGGGACCTTTCTGTGTAGAGTTTGCATGTTGTTCTTTTCGTTTCATGTCCCCTGAGTTAATTTTCTGTAGAATCCAGTTCTAGTACGGTAGAACACCTTGGTGCTTCTAACCTAGCTTTTGACTCAAAATCTAGCGATAGTAAACCCTCTTTTGTCTTTGTCCCGAGGGCTATTCGACTGCACAACTCTCTAGAAGCAAAAGACAATGGTGTCTGCAATGTTATATCGCTAGAAATGTTATTCATTTACCAAATACAAATGTAAAATGATGTGGTTTCAGTAGTGAATGAGTGCACGTGAATGAGACTGTCAGTGAGTGCATTGTGTAGGCTACATAATATGGATATTTTTTTTACAATTTAGGGTACAGTTTATACACTGCTTACAAAAACTTAGGGCACACTCAAAAAACACAATGTAACTCCAAGTCAGTCAAATTTCTGGGATATCAGACTGTCCAGTTAGGAAGCCACGCTTATTGAGAATCAGTTTCACTTGGTGTTGTGGAAATTAAACAGACACAGGTGGAAATGAGAGGCAATTAGCAAGATCACTCCAAAAGAGGAATGGCTTTGCAGGTGGTGACCACAGACCATTTCCTTGTCTTCTTCCTTTGTACCGTATTTTTGGAACACTTTTGCATTTGTCCAGTGTTCTCACCACTAGAGGCATCATGAGGAGCATCTACAACCCACAGAAGTCGCTCAGGGAGTGATGCTCATCCAAAATGGCACGTCCATTTGTGCTGTGGCAAGAAGGTTTGCTGTGTCTCCCAGCGCAGTGTCCAGAGCATGGAGGAGATACCAGAAGACAGGCCAGTACACCAGGAGACCTGGGGGGGGGGCGACCGAGGTCAACAACCCAGCAGAAGGACCGCTATCTGCTCATTTGTGCACGGAGAAACAGGAGAAGCACTGCCCGAGCCCTACAAAATGGCCTCCAGAGGGCCACAAATGTGCATGTTGGTCCTCAAACGGTCAGAAACCGACTCCATGAGGGGGGTATGAGGGGGGTATGAGGGCCCGACGTCCACAAGTTGGGCCGGTGCTTACTGCCCAACACCGTGCAGCACGATTGGCATTTGCCCGAGAACACAGCGATTGGCAGATTGGCCAATGGTGCCCTGTGCTCTTCACGGATGAGAGCAGGTTCACCCTGAGCACATGTGACAGACGTGACAGAGTCTGGAGACGCCCTGGAGAACGTTCTGCTGCTGCAACATCATCCAGCATGACCGGTTTGGTGGTGGGTCAGTGATGGTCTGGGGAGGCATTTCATTGGAGGGCCGCACAGCCCTCCATGTGCGAGCCAGAGGTTCCCTGACTGGCATTGGGTACCGGGATGAGATCCTCAGACCTATTGTAAGACCATATGCTGGTGCTGTGGGCCCTGGGTTCCTTCTGATGCCTGATAATGCCAGGCCACATGTGGCAAGAGTGTGTCAGCAGGTCCTGCATGATGAAGGTATTGATGTTATGGACTGGCCTGCCCGTTCCCCAGACTTAAATCCAATAGAGCACATCTGGGACATCATGTCTCGGTCCATCCATCAACGCCACGTCGCACCACAGACTGTCCAGGAGCTGACTGATGCTCTAATCCAGGTCTGGGAGGAGATCCCTCAGGAGGACATCCGTGGTCTCATCAGGAGCATGCCCAGGCGTTGTAGGGAGTGCATTCAGGCACGTGGAGGCCACACACATGACTGAGGATGATACAGACTCGTTTGGAGGAATTTCTACAGAATTTGGATCAACCAGTGACCTGATTTGTCACTTTGATTTTGACTATAATTTTGGATCCAGACCTCCAGGGGCTGAGAATTTGATTTCCATTTATCATTCTTATGTTATTTTGTTCTCAACACATTGCCCTATGCTATGAATAAAGATTTTCATCCGAAAAATCGAATTGATTGACATCTAGGATGTGTTTTTTGGGTGTGCCCTAAGTTTTTGTGAGCAGTGTATTATACCGAATAATTGTAATTTTTATAAATGTATGTTCAAGTTGCATTGGCCTGTCCTGGACAGAAAGTCTCACCAGCTGTTCCAACCTTAGAATGGCAGATATAGGCTTATTTCAATGGGAGAGGCTCATGTGAGGTGGACATTCTTTTACTTCGTGGCTCACTGTGAGGCCTTAAGTTGAGAAAGTACTGACATGTTGTACATTTCCTGAATCCTCAGAGTCTAGAGAGTTTCCCAGTATCAAACATTTGTCTCTGTGATGTTCCTTGAAGAAACAGCGTTAAACATAGTAAAACTGTTTTTATGAAAATGGTGAAAAAACGTCCTCAGGTTTGTGTTTGAGGAGCTTTGGTTACCACGGTAATAGTCACAGTGTAGTACATTTGGGCTCAAATGAAACCTGAAAATGTCTTCTTTACAATGATACCAAATACAATGGTGTAAATCAGTATCTAATGGGCTGGAAATGGCCTAAACCAAAATATGGACCAGTGTCAAAAGCGACTTTTTTGACAAGGGGGTGGTTCACTTCAACAGCTGAAAACTATGATAAAGCTGTAACTCTGAAAAGGCTATCATACAAAAATAGAAACCTCAGACATGGACCTACTTAAAAATCAATGATAGCCTTTGCCACCTTTTCGGTACCGATATGCCAGATTTTGGGGTTTGGCCCATGGACTAATAAGGCTGTCTCCTATATTTAATGGCCTGACTTTGTGAATGTAAAAAGTTTCAAATGCAGAGGGCACATTTCATTATACAGTTGTATAATTAAAGCACCTTAACCTTGAGCCTCTTCTAATGACAGTTCTCAAGTGCAAATGGTGGGATTTATGGGATTTGTTGCTGGCCACAGAGTTGAAATAGTTCTCTTGTGTGTTGACTAGTCTTAGGCCCTGTCCTCACGAAGTCGAGCTCAATCCAGCGAATCATCCACACGAAACCAAACTAGGTCCCGTGTGGAAAGATCTGACCGTGCCGTTTACGTAGCTCTGTTGTTGCGGCGTTTCCACAACTTTTCCTAAAACGATGACGTTGTATCTGTTATCCATCGGCTTTATCCACACAAAGACAAAACGCTTATGTTTTCAGAAACTTTCTTTGTAAGCCTGAAGCCGGCTTAGTAAAAGTGTGCGTCCACATGGGTCGACTCAGGTCTGTGAAAACGGTGCAATTCATCTTCCAGGCCTGTGTGAGGCGCTGTGACGCTAACACAGATGTAGAGGCGCATGTGCAGTAAACTTTAGTGGAATGTAAACAGTGACAATGAAACTGATTCTAGGATTTAGGATCTACAGAAGAGACGAGGAGGAGAGTTTATTCAGACGTAACGGGACTAAAGCAGAAAAACCTGTCAGTGACTTTGACTGTCAGTCCAAAAACACAGACTGACTCGTGTTTTTCTTCTTGTCACCTGTGGCTTGTGGACTGCAGTGGAGCAAAGAGGAGCAGAGTAAAACCATCATAGATATAAGGTCAGCAGATAATGGATAACAGACACCACTCTGGAGCTGTGATGTCATCGTTAAAAGTAAGTGAAAGTTGCGGAGGTGTTGTAACAAACGGCGTTTTGAGATCTTTCCACTCTGGGATCTAGTTTGGAAAATGTTCGTTTACAGACCCCCTAAACACCGGGCTCGTATGGACGATTCACTGGATTGATAAAATATCTTTGCGTTTGGTCCACAGCTTGACTTCCTATGGATAGGGCCATGATCTACTGACCTTATTATTACTTTTACTCCACATCGAGCCACAGGTGACGAGTAGAAAACCACCTCAGAGTTAGCCTCCATTCAGTCTGTGTTTTTTGGACTGATATTGAAAGTCCGGTCACTGACAGTATTTCCGCTTGAGCCGCACGAGCCTGAAGAATAAATTCACCTCCTCGTCTCTTCTGTGGTAGATCGTAAACCCATGAAGCAGTTTCATTTTTATGACGTGTTACTGTTTACTGTCCAAAAGTTTAAAGCAGTACTAAGTAACTCTTCCCCCTAGAGGCCATAAGCGCAACTGCAGGTGTAGTAGCAAGTTAAGATTTTTTAACTTATTAATTATCTTGGAGAGTAAATACTACGCTGACAAGAAAGGCGAAGGGAGAGAGGGTTACTGTGCATCCAATTATTCAATGGAAATATTTTTTTTCACTCAAACCTGGCTGTAAATACTGTTTAAAGTGACGTTAGCCCGCAGTTAGCTTTGCCCGTTAGCATGTTAGCTTCTTCTTCGTGATTCCATTAGTGTGTATTGCTTTCTCCGCACCGGTGGCAGTGAAGTTGCAAACATGGTTTTCTGGTCAGAGACACCAGGGGGAGATGAAAGACCCTCCAATCATCCCATAAACACTTGTATTACCCCCACAGGGACTACGAAAAGGATTTATTAAGGTAAACACGTTACTTAGTACTGCTTTAATGCGCATTTGCTGTCTACAGTCTTGTTCTTTTTCCTGTGGTATAGCGCCACAGCGCCTCACACAGGCCTGGCAGATGCATCACTGCATTTTCAAAGACGTGAGTCAATCCATGTGGACGCACACATTTACTGAGCTGGCTCCGTGTTTACGTAAAGTTTCTGAAATCTTTGTGTGGATATAGCCTTAAATTCTGACCACAATAGTTAGAAGAAGACGATATTTGAAAATCTCTACTACGATATAAGGCAATCTAATCAGGGGATCATGGCTTCCATATTCTGTGAGTGGGCTTCCTCTGGGATTTCAGTTTTCTCCCTCAACAAACTATACTGTAGATAGAACCTGGAAATGTTCTCTGCATTTTCAAAGCTCATTAATCACCAGACCCATTCTGAGCTCAAACTACGTCTATTACTACTCCGTCAACTTTATTAGCATGGAGTTGGCTACAAACTGTGGCTTGTGTCCACCTTAACTTAACTGGGGATACTGTTTGCAGATACAAGAAAGTCATCCTTCACATGTTCCTTATTGCGTAGTAACCAGTTGCTTCAGACCTCGCTGCAGCTTTGGCTCATGCCCTGGTGAGCAGCGCTGAGTGCGGCCGGTGGCACCCGCGGGCTCTTCTCTGGATACAGGCCCCGTCTTGCTGGCGTCCTCCGGGGTCGGCGGAGTCGCACCGGGACCTATTTGCGTCGCCTGCCGAACCGTGGAGACGCTCCCCTGACACACCGAGCGCGCAGAGGGCGAGTCCGGACCTGCTTCGGAGGGACACGGCGGGACAGAGAAGGCGGCGGTGGATACAGTAAGGAGTGTAATGAGTCAGAGGGCCCACGGCGCTCACTTAAGGCAGGTGCTTTTGACGTTAAATAGGTTTGTATCGCCGTGGTTAAAGACACTGTGGCAACATCCAGGAATTGTAAAGATCATGTGTTGTGCTATAGCTAGGCCTTTACACTGCTTTTCAACTAAAATAAAACCAAATACAGTTCAGTCCTAACTTATGTAGCCTAACCTGCCAGACCCGCATCCTTCTGATCAAGAGAGGAGTCTGGATGCAGCTGATGGGGCAGCACATGATCAATGGAGCTCCACATGAAATGACATCACATAGACAGGGCAATGCTAGCGAAGAAGAAGAAGAAGAAGAAGAAGAAGAAGAAGAAGAAGAAGAAGAAGAAGAAGAAGAAGAAGAAGAAGAAGAAGAAGAAGAAGATTTGTTCATACCTGAATTTAGACAAGTTGATGTGTAAGTGTCTGGTCTTTGTGCCCGCTGAAGAATGTGGTAGTTTCCAACTTCACCCCCATTTGGAGCTATAGGAACACATTGGGAGAGGCCAAATGCTAGCAAATTCTTTGGTTGTTTTGCGTGACTGAGGGCACGCACAAAGACCAGACAGGTACACATCAACTCGTCTAAGCACAGGCAAGAACATATCTCAGTATGGAAAAATGGTGGACTGTTCCTTTAAGGAGAGTGGAGTTTACTAAAGGGGTCTTTTTGAGATTCATTGAAATATTATGTGTCCTTTCCTGTGGAGGCGAGAAGCTCCACTAAATGGTTATATTTGTATAGCGCTTTGAGCACTCAAAACATATTACATCAAGGAGCCACTCTCCTATTCAGACACCAATGTCAAACACTGGAAGCCAGGTGGGTGAAGTGCCCAAGGACACAATGATTGTGTGCACCTGCAGGATTTGAGCCATCAACCCTCCAGTCACAAAACGACCCGCTCTACACTCTCCCCAAATACTTAACACTCCATCCGCTGCATTCAGACTAACTTGAGTGGGTTTGGGGATGTACAGATGGGCAGTATCTGTAGACATTCAACCCAGCCAATCCGAGCGGCTCCCTGAGGGTCAGCGCTAGGGCTAACGTGGAGCTGGCTCAGGACTAGCTTAGCTGTGGAGGATTGTGCTTCTGTGACCTGAGCAATTTCATCTAAACTTCAGCAGACTCTAAAGTTCTTCTGTTTTGGCGTGACTTCCACAAACAAGTTGTAGCTATGTTACCGCTCACGCTAATATTTCTGAAGTCCTGGAAAAAACTAATTGAAATGGAAGTTCAAGTGGAGTCTTCTATAATTGGATTTGTCTCATTTTCCGCGTGAGAGAAGACAGAGGAACGGCAGATGGTACAGTGTTTTTTTCCCCTCTGTTTGGTGGAAAACTTGCCCCACACCCTTCTCCAGAGCCACCAGTGCGCCGCCATGTTTTATTCTGCCACTCGGCCTTGATTGGCTACAAGTCACCCGGCTTCGTGTCCGGACTACTCTTCCTCTGACTGATCAACAAAAAAAAAAGTTTGATGATGATGGTGTACAGCATTGTCTTGGTAAATATTGACCCATCCAGAAGCAAGCGGGGGATTTCAAAGCTTCAAAGAGATCCACTCTACATCAAGCAAAGACTCGCATTTTCTGTTTTTATTGCCTTTACAAGGAAATGTAAGAGATGAAATATAGGCCATGCAAGGCTCCCTATGTGTCCTGACACGGCCCAAGTTCTGAGAATCCTCACAGTACACGTTATTAACGGCCTTTCGGTGTTTTCTGGGTTTGCTTTGAGGTCAAGGCGTGATTTAAGCAACAACATACAAAGGAGACACTATATTATAACGTCCATAGACAGCTATGCATAATGTAAAGTAAGTGGAATGGCCCTATACTGTCCGGAAAAGGATCCTGGAATCTCTTCACTGACAGAAAATTGTCTGTGCAAACTGCTGTCTGCTTTTATAACAACCAGCTTTAAGGACAAAATGTTCTTGTTGCTTCATGTGACACACTGTCTATGAAATGTTCATGTAGAAAAGGTTAACAGGCAAGTGTAGACATATGCTCATAGGGTTAGCCTGAGAACAAAATGTCTTCACTTCTTAGACTCAATATTGTCCTCACCACAGGCAGGTAGGGCTTGGGTAACTTTATGAAGTAAGTGTACTTCTTTGAGTACTTTTATCACATAATATCAAATAATATTAATTGAAAACAGATTTCAATCAACTGAAAAAAGGACACACTCATTTTGTTGATTAAAAAGTGAATAAAATTTGAATAAAGATGAAATCATGGTCAATAGAACTCAGCACCAGATATTTTACCAGACGTAGAAATGTTTTCAGTGGATGAATATTTAAAGATATCTTGCAAAGGCTCGCGACCCACAAGTTGAGAACCAGTGTTTTCAAGGGATATTTCAGGATTTTTGACATAGGGCCTCATTTCATAGTTTTCCAGAGTGTAGTTGATTTCTGGAGATGTGTATACTTTTTAATTCATGCAGTCCTTACATTTGAAGAGTTTAGTGGTGCTAGGCTAGTTCTAGGCTAGCGCATGTCTATGGTAACTAGTAGCCTGCATTAAAAACCTCTTCAAAATCATGGGGTCGTCCTCCAAACGTTGCCATATCTGATTTGTAGAAAGCTCCTTTGTGATGTCCACGTGTAGTAACGCCGGCCGCAGGTAAACAAACTACTGTAGATCCGGTAACTGAGCAGATCACTCCGCCGCTGCGTAGCTACAACCAGGAAGCTGATGCTGCTCAAATATAAGTTCTTTTAAATGCAAAATGGTTATATATCAAAAACGATTGAGTCAACACAGACATTTGGGTAGTCTGGTGTTATAATCAACTGTTTTGTTTTTAAAGTGCATCATAAAGTAAAGCTGGATTGTATTCCAGCACACATCCGCTGTGGCGTTGTTTCAATGAGCTTCTGCAATCTCAAAAGATCCCGTGTTTCATTCATTCTTCACCAAGATCTTGTATTGATGATGGGAGAGTGTGACCACTGCTCTCCAGCACATCCCAAAGATTCTGGTTAAGACTCATTCAGGTGCTCCCTGAGCCACTCTTTCACAATGTCAGCTGATGCATCCTGGCATTGTCATCTTGGAATATGTCAGTGCCATCAGGGAAGAAGAAATCAATTACTGGAATAACCTGGTCATTCAGAATGTACAGCTGATCTAATTCTTTGGGCTCATAATGTTGCTCAACCTACACCTGACCAACTAAATAACATTTTGTCAAAAGACTAAAACTTTGTCGTCAATATTGTCACTTTCACCAAGTACTTTTTACTTGATTATCTGAGTAATGACTTTCTACTTGAGTGATGATCATTTAAATCTACTCTGACTTGAGTCGCTTTAGGTTAGGTTGGTGTTAGGTTATGTCAGGTTACTCTATACCCACACGGGTCTTACGGCAAGAACTCATTACACTCCCCTCGCACAAAGATTCTTTGTCCGCTTCAAACAAAGACGAGCACCTGTAGTTTTCCGGCGCCTCTTAAAGGGGAGTTATATGACATGAAAATGCGGGCCATGCTACATAACGATTCCACGTTGAGCGCACATGAACCCGGTGACTCCTCTCTCTTCCCCGCGCTGTAACCCGCTGTCCTGACATGGCCCCGGCCGTCTCACCGCGCTCGGACTCCTCGCTCAGGGGGAACATAAGGATCGCATATGGCCTTTGGCAGCGGTCCACACCCACATTCCTCAGCTATGTGCTCACAAGCGTCTTGCGCTCCCCTCCCTCCCCTCGGCTCACCCCTCCTTCTTGCAGCCGAAGCGTGGCACACTTTTCTCCCTCTGCAATGTAAAGAAACTCAGAGCCCTCACTGCCCCGTGTTTACAGCCGCAGACTGGTGTTTTTCATGTATCTGTTGCAGATGTGGGCCTCGGATGGAAGGGGCATTCGAGGTTATAGTTTCAAGCCGGGGAAACAAGCGAGCACTGATACTGTATGTAGGTGTTTATTTGTGGGAAATGTAAACAGTTGTGATGAAAGTTTTATTTCTATTAAACAGAGTATTAGTTCTGTTTACTCAAGAACAAATAGCACAATTAGTCTACAATATTAAGTTACTTTTTCCAACGTGTTCAAGTCTGGAAGTGAAAAGAGCCAAATGAAAATGGACTTCAATTTATCTTAAAGGAACAGGCCACCGTTTTTCCATACTGAGATATGTTCTTACCTGAGTTTAGACGAGTTGATACGTACTTGCTGGTCTTTGTGCCCGTGGAAGAGATAGCTTCTAACTTCACCCCCGTTTGGAGCCATAGGAATACATTGGGAGAGGCCAAATGCTAACAACATCTTTAGTCATTGTGCATGACTGAGGGCACTCACAAAGACCAGACAGGTACACATCAACTCGTCTAAGCTCGGGTAAGAACATATCTCAGGATGGAAAAATGGAGGACTGTTCCTTTAAGACTCATTTATTTTATGCAGTATCTTTTATGTTGCCTCTTCTTTGGATGTATTTGATATTCGTCAAACTCAAAGTGTGTTAGTACTAGATAGTAGGGCTGAGACAAAATATCGTTTTGCAATATGTCGCAAAATGTTTGTGAAGGATCTCATTCGTCCAGGAAGTATTCATCGTAGTCGACTGGACTCGGTTTGGACGGTGACATGTCCTTTTGCCACGAAGTATCTATTATTATCAATTATTAGTCACAAAGTTAGTTTGTTTGTTTGGTTGATGACCGCTAATGCTAATTTGCTGCAAAGTAAAAGGTAAAATAGTGACATATCTCGAATGATTTGCATAAAAAACAACTGTCCTGACTTTATTGTTGTAGAGATTTTCAAATATCGTCGATGGGACGGGTTTGTTTGATTGATTGACTGACGTTCCACTAACAGGAGTTCAGGCCATAAACCTGACAACTAGAGCTCTTTAGAAGAGGCCAGACTTTAACTAGACCTCTCGTGTGTAGGGCACAAGAGGTCCCCCCGATATCAGTACTTTAACGATACTTGGTTTACGATACCGATAACTGAACAATGTTTGTAATCAAGAACCAGAAAACAGAATAATCATGTTCATTTATTCCATAAAATACAATTTCCCTTAACCTCTTACCCCTTGCATGATCCAAGTGCGTTTGCTCCAGTTTGGCTTTACCCTAAAAGCTTCTCAACAAGAGAGCAACAGTGTAATGCCTCATTTGAAAGCTAAGACCTACAAAAGTGATGGTAGCTTTTCTGTCACATTGTCGCCGCGCCGCGTAAAGGAACAGGCCACCGTTTTTCCATACTGAGATGTGTTTTTTCCCTGAGCTTAGACGAGTTGATACGTACCTGTCTGGTCTTTGTGCCTGTGGAAGAGCGTGGTAGCTTCTACCTTCACCCCCGTTTGGAGCTATAGGAATGCATTGGGACAGGCCAAATGCTAACAACATCTTTGGTCGTTTTGCGTGACTGAGGGCACAAACAAAGACCAGACAGGTACCCATCAACTCGTCTAAGCTCAGGTAAAAACATATCTCAGTATGCAAAAATCGTGGCCTGTTCCTTTAAAGCTTTCGATTTGAGTCAAGCCAAACTGGAGAAAATGTGCTCACTTCAGGTGGGGGTTGAGAGATTATATTTGTCTCCGAGAAACTTCATTTAATGTTGTCCTAGGACTTGGTCTCTCTCTCGTTTTTTCTCGGTGCCTCCTTTCCACACTTTTATTTGTTCGATACCAGAAGTACCTAACCTTGTTTTCTCGATACCATACGGGCATACCAAGCCCTACTCGCTTCTGATTGCTTATTGCAATGAATATGCTGTTTTATTATTATGTTTTAACACTGTGAAGCGCTTTGTGACTCTGTGTCTGTGAAAGGCGCTATACAAATAAAGTTTACTTACTTACTTACTTACTGATGACACAGTAGAAGCGAAACGTCCTCATCCCACTCAACCCAGTCCACAACAAAATGCAACACTAATGTCAAACATCCACGAAAAGTCAAAGCCAAAACTATGGAGTCACCACTTTTACTGCTGTTTCTTGGCCGTACAAGTATATGCTGTAATATTTAAGGAGCTGAACATTTTGTCTTACGTACAGACTGTTTAAATACGAACGTTTAGTCGACTCTGGCGCACGTTTCTGAGCAATAAAAGCCAACTTTGAACTTACTGCACATCGGGTACGAACGTCTCCAAATAACATTACAACTCCTGGCGCCGATTTCTGCGGGGAAGATTTTCCTGGAAGACGATTCACTTCGGCATACACCATATTAATTATAGCCCCGTATACATCCCCCCATACATCGCAGAAAAACAGATTCCTTTGGTCGAAGCGCTCAGGAAAAAAAAGCCCCTGTGTGCGGCACTTTTTTTACGAGCGTCCTCCCCAGGGGCCTGTGCAGCGAAGGGTTATCTGTTAAAGTCAAAGACACGGGGCCCACGGGCTGCCGTTTCGCCGGGGTGACTGGGTTCAGGGGTACGAGGGGTGACAGCGAGGGGGGAGGGAGGGAGGGGAGGGAGGGGCGGGGAGGTGCGTGTTTTGCGGAATGTGGCTCAGAGGAAAAGCCGGGAAGAATCATTACTGGGATTCGAGGGAGACGCCAGGACCAGGCGGGCGGGACGTTTCAGGGCCGTGCAGGGGAGGCCGGGGCTGGTTGTCACCGCTCATCAACACAAACGTCCCACAAGCGCCATGAAAGCCTGGAGCCTTGACTTGAAATAGGCCTCTCTTCCTTTTTCATATCTTATTGCAATGAGTAGATATTAACCGTCAAAAACATGGAAAATAGACAACGACAATGACCCATAATAGGTTGTCCCTATTGATGTTGATTGGGTTTTTGGTTGTAACATGTGAAAGTGATTATATACTGGGAAACACTGCATTTACATTTCTTGAAGGACATTATGAAAGTAAAACCAAACACCTGTAACACGTTTGTGGATGGTGAATTGGGTTTTGGGATTTCCTACATTACAGTCAAGAAAAGAGTGATAGGACAGACACACTAGGGCAGGGGTAGGCAAGTTGGTGTTGCGGAGGGCCGATTTTCCATATTGCCAACACACCAAGGGCTGGACCTCACAATAGCCTATTTAAAAAACTTTTTTTGTGGAAATGCCAATTATCGCCATTACCTTAATGACAAGCTGCAACCCAAATGAAACTGTAATTTGTCATATATCGTATAGAATATTGTATTTTCCACACAAGCTTTTATTGATTAAGCAGACGATGTGCTTTTAAGACTGAATTCATGAACCAAACAGCCCAATATCATTGATTTGATCAGACTCCGGTTTTCCATACAGTTTCAGATGGAAAATATTGAAAAAAAAGTTATCCTTGAGAATGGTTCCGTGACCCACTATTGGGTCCCAACCCACAAGTTGAGAATCACTGTTTTACATTATATAAACGGAATGTTCTGCCAGGAAATTTTAAAAATACTGACACTATTTTTCACATTTTTAGAGTACTTTAACGAGTATTTGATCTCTTATTTGCATGATAATATTTCTCAAATTCATCTTGGAGCCAGAGGTTCTGTGCTTGAGGGCCGGATTTGGCCCCCGGGCCTGACGTTGCCTACCCCTGCACTAGGGCTTTGCAGAAGTAAAGCTGGTTTATTTTGTTGTCATCAACCTGTGAGACATTTCTGTGATGTCCCTGCAATGTCTCCTCGGATACGAAGGAGGTCTTCAAGTGACAGTAACGATGACATTGCAGAGAAGTCACAGAGACATCTCTGTGACTGAGAGTACTGTATGTCTCAGAGAGGTCATGTGACTTAGCCGTCATGTTGTTTGGAGAGATGTTCCGGAGACATCTCTGAGGCGTCGCAGTGATGTGTGCGAGATGCAGAGAGGTGGCAGCGACCAGAGCCACCTTAAAGGAATAGGCCACCGTTTTTACATACTGAGATATGTTCTTACCTTAGCTTGGACGAGTTCTTTAGGACCTGTCTGATCTTCACCCGTGCCTTCAATCACGTAAACACAGCGCAGACGGCGTTAGCATTTAGCCTCTCCCTCTCTCCACTATAGCTCCAAAACTGGTCAAGATAGAAGCTACCAAGCTCCTCCACGTTTTCCCTATTTAAATATGGTTACGTGAAGTGTTACACTACAAAGTATAATTACACAAAATTAAACAATGTGGATTTTTTTTAAGGATAAAATACCAGGAGTAGTTTGGCATCCGCACAGTAAAGTGAAGATTAGGGCGCGGATTTCGAACTACTCCTGGTATTATTACGCCTTACAATATAGTTCCCCCTTTTAGGCCCGCCCTACCTGGCCCAGAGGGATGCATGTAGGAGGAGCAAGGTTAGAGTTTTTGTGGGATTTATGGTTAGGGTTATACTTTAGCATTAGGGTTAGTGTTTGCACTGAGGGGTGGTGGGGGCCTACCATTCTGTTTAAGCCCCGGGGCCTATGGGTACATACAGTGGGCCTGGCAGCGACGTCTCTTCCGGTGAGATATGGTAAACTTGCACAGCGCTTTTTCCACCTATATTAGACACTCAAAGCACTTTACAGCAAGGAACCAAACACACATTCACCCTGTCATTCTTACACCAGTGTGCGCTGACACCGAAGGTCAAGTGTCTTACCCATGGACACGACGACAGTGTGCACCTTGAGGAGGCGGGATTTGAAACGTTTTCATATTGAATTTAAAGTGTTTGTTTTTCGAACCGCTTCATGGTCTCGGGTTATATCTAACTGAGATGTTGACTGTACTTGGTCAACTGGTTCTGGACATGCCCAGGTACAAATGGTGGTGGCGATCGTTCCTCTGCGGTTGCTGCGCCTAAACTGTGGAACAGCCGCCCCTCAGTCTGCGTGTTCTCACGGACCTGTCCCTTTTGAAGTCCAGATTAAAGACTCCTTCAAACTGGCCTTTAATACTTAGAACACACTAAATTATGTCTAGGATACAATAATTTTGTGTTTTTATTGAAACTTTTTAAATATTTTTTTCTTTCTGTGAAGCACTGTGGTCTTCCTGGTGTCGTTGTACAGTTACCATGGAGATCCGCCATCTTAGCAGCTGTTAGCATACATTTCCATAGACGAACATTAGCTAAAAACAGTATTAAAAGTGGAGGAAAAAGCTGTGGAACAACTTAGCTGCTGAGTTACTGCTGGTAAATATATAACACACTTTGGCGTTCATGTGTTTTAATGTGAACAATAACTCAGTGTTTTAACTTTTTAAATCTCCATTAGTTTACAATTGCTGCTAATCCCATAATGCTTAGCGATATGACGTCACATTCCCAAACTCTATAGAAAAAAACTTTGATTTATTGATTGATTGACTGAATGCCGGGATATATATATTTGAAAAGTTCTTGCTATGCATCTGCCATCTGAAATTTCAGACCAAATGGAAAGAAATAAGAGAATATGTGTAAATACAGTAGTTGTCGTATTAGAGAGAATATGCCTCTGTGTATTTCAGTCTCAAAGCACAAAACAAAAGTACTTCTACTCAAACCCTTGAAATGCTCAGTTTACAAACTATCCTTCGCTGTCCATCGAACAGGGATCATTCCTCTCCTCCAATCACCATCCTCCGACCAGACTCATGCCCCGCCCCCTGCCGTCACAAACTCGTAAAGACGCCAAGAACCACCGAACACACGTTTCATACACAGAAGTACATTTATTTAGGTCTTAATACATTAATATAGAACAAGTTACATATTCTTATTGATTGCAAGTCACACAAAAAAAAACGTCCCAATCATTTCCGTATAAGTTAATGTAACAGAATTTAGTTTCAAAACGGGCATCGGGCCGTCGTCCTCTCAGCACGAGGAGCGCTTTGTTACAAAATATAGGCAAGAGTGCAACGTTTTACTCTGAAAAAATTACAAAAAACTTGGTCCGGGATTTCTTCATCGGATTAAATATGTGTCTACTGTGTTAAAAATGCAATATATATATATATCTTTACAAATATCTTTTTTTTTCTCGAGGCTACTTTCTAAAAACTGTAGCTAGATACATGAAATACAACAATGTCAGTTTTACAAAAGCTTATAGCATATCAATCACTGGATCGTCTAATTGAATCTAAATAAACTTAACCCCCCCCCCTCATAGAACTATCTGGAACATAGAGTTTTGACAATGACGATAACCATATAATCTCACAGCGCTATGTTACAATAATAATAGAATATCTCTGGGGGAAAAAAAGTACGACTGCGACGCAAAATTAAGATTATACAATGCATAGATTCGAATCACGGGTGAAATATGGAGCTATAATTTAAGAGCGAACCCCCGGCGACTATACGCGGATTCGGTACAAACTAAAACTCGAGTGACCGGCACGATATATATATATTTATATATATTTATATGTACAAATCTGAGCGTATCACATGGTTAAAAGGCAGAGAGATATAATAAACACGTAACTTTAAACTGTTGAAAGGCAGATTTTGGCTACACCAGAGAGAGAGAGAGAGGCGGAACAGCAGCTTCAGAAACGGCTTCTCCTCAGAGTCGCCTGAAACGTGACAGTAAAGAGCAGTGGTTCTCAAACTCCCAGCGGCCATTTTTATAAACGGCATTTTAATGAGAATAAGTGAAATGGGAATAAGTGAAAATGTCATGTATATTTGACTTTAAAATCTGTCTCTTTGTACATTAGTTTACCTCTTAACCCCCACCTTAGCGGAGTGCATTTTCTCCGGTTCAGCTTTACCCGAATCTAAAAGCTTCTCGACTGGAGCTTTTCAGGATATAAGCCATTGTGACGCCTCATTTGAAAGACCTGCAAAACTGATTTCAAAACCCTAATCCTACAATTGCAACTTTCTTGCCACCGGACCGGAGCCACCAATACACACTAATAGAACCACAAAGAAGAAGCTAACAGGCTAGCGGGCAAAGCTAACTGCGGGCTAGCGCCACTTAAACAGCAAAGCCAAGTTTGAGTGAAAAAACTGATCTCCATTGTGTAATTGGATGTACAATATCCCTCTCTCCCTTCTGTAAACGTAGTATTTACTCTCATGGACAATTAAAAAACCGTAACGTTCTACGACACCTGCAGTGGCGCTTATGGCCTCTAGGGGCAAGAGTTACGTAGTACTGCTTTAAGTGCTTTTGTAGTTTTTTTTTGCCGTATTTCAGTCACTTTTTCATTGCATTTTTGTCGCTCTTTCGTGGCTTTCTTACTGATTTTTTTTTTGCTTTTTCATCCCTCTTTAGACGTGTTTTTGTGGCATTTTTTGTTGCGTTGGTGCTTTTCCATCACCTTTTTGTCTCTCTTTTCTTTTTTCTTTTTTCTTCCATGTCACATCTTGTCATGTTTTTGTCGTGTTTTCGTCACTTTTTCATCTCATTCTTGTCACTTTGTTGTTGCGTTTTCATCAATCTTTAGTTTTTGTCGCTTTTTTTTATCGTGTTATTGTTGATTTCCCGGCAAAAGATCAGTTTAGATCAGTATTGTGGCTTTTCAAATGAGGCGTCACACTGGCCTGTAGCCTGTACGCTACAGTCAAGATGCTTTTAGATTTGGGTAAAGCCGAATAGTTAAAGTGGGGGGTTTTAAGACAAAATAAATGCAGAGACATCAATCACTGCTATAAATACGAGACAAAACTGCATTGCGAGTTTCCTGTTGTTTTCTGTATTTGTGATTTAAAGCTCAATGAATCAGGCAGATACTTAGATACTTAAAAACCTCTTGAAAACCTTTTAAATGTTTTGTTAAGTACAAGAGTGGAAAGTTTGGAGTCTGTAGGAGCTACTAAAGTGGAGTTGCAAGAGCGTTAAGGAAAGGAAATGACCATATTTGGATAACAGCCTCATCTCGGCCGCCTTTCGTGCTACACCTGGATACCAAACATGTCAATATGAATGAACAGGCTATTTTAGACTCCTTTTAGTCCTTGTTAGGTCAACTTTATACGAGATGATATTTGGTATGAAAAGTTTGAGAACCACTGATACAGAGCGTTCTACTTTTTCTTTGCTTCTGTGACAGCGATGCAAAAGAGTCAGGGTACAACGGCACGAAATCCAACACGCCCAAAGAGTAAGTGCTTTTACATTCACACTAGAACAGAGCATATTTCAAACAATATCCTTGGTATTTGTCTCCATTGGGTCCTTTTAGGTTTGACACGTGGTAACCCTGTAGTTTAAATCTCTGTTAATATAATCTTAATTCCTATTTCGGCTTTATTTCAATTAATAATGCTCCTGGACCAGAAAAAAGAAGAGTTTACATTATGCATCATGCCCACCTTTAAAGTGATAGTGTGTAAGTTTAAATGTTTTACATATTTCAAAGATTGTGTATAATTGACCGCCTGGGCCTGACGTTTGACACATAGGTAATAATAAATAACAATGACTTCCTCAGCAACTAATGAGAATCACCGGGATACAACTTTGACCAATGAGACAAGCTTTTCCTTTGAACCGGCCTGTCAGGTCCAATCAGGATGGAGGGGGAGGAGCTTAATTGTTTACTTTGTGCCTGCTCTCCTCAAACTATAAGGAGTAGATTTAAGGGCGGGACAAATTTGATTGTTAACCTTCTTATCTCTCCTCACTTTGCAAACTTACAGACTATCACTTTAAGAGAAAAGTGGGTCTCGTAAAACATTTCTTTATCAATGGAGACAAAAGTAGGATTATCTTTTCCGTTTTTGCCCAGCGAGTTCAAAGGCAACTGGGAAAAAAACAACATAAATGTGAAATTGAACCGTTATACCCTTACTACAGAAAATGCGACATATTTTTCAAAAGTTAAACATTGGCAAAACCACTGACACGATTTATATAAAGGTAGTTTTGCAAACCTTCAATTCATTTGCGTGAGACGCCTTCTTCTGAGTTTTTCTCGATCGACAAAACACAACTCGATATATCGAGGCAGGAAAAGATCGCGATAAACGATATCATTGAAGACCTTCAGAAACGAACTCTAAAGCTTAAAATGACAGAAAAAGCTACGTTTGTCCAAACATATCCAGCAGCAAACATGAAATACAATAAAAGTACTTACTTTGGGGAAAATATACAGCACTACATTAGAAAAACAGGGAAATAAATGCGCAGACGATAAATATTGAGCTAAAAAATGTATAGTTTATCTGTTGATTTATTTATTGAACTTTGATTTTAAACTGACACTTCATCTGGCTGATACCGATCCGATGTAGTCTTTTTGTATTATTATATTTTTATACAATATATATCATTATATATTATAGTCAATGGATATTGCAGTAGTTTTACCAGGGTTTACCAGGTTAGATCCATGACCACAGATTCACGGCCGTCTTGTATCGGACCCGTCCTGTCATCAAATCCGATCCAATCCGATACTCTCAAAATGTCTGGATCGGCTACCGATACCGATACTGAATATCGGATCGGTACATCCCTAGTAGTAGTTACATTATATTTCACGTTTATTGCTTGTGTAGTATCTTGGGATATGATTATGTACTTCTAGAATACAGGTTATTGTTATGCTTTAAAAAGTATCAAGTATCTTTCAAGTCAATTATATCGTTTATCGTGATATTTTCCTGCCTCAATATATCGATCTTCAAAAATGTTGAAGATCGAAATCTGAAACTTTACACGATGCAGAGGCTGGCAGTTCGTGCAGATGTAAGAAAAAGGCAGGTCAGAAATGCATATCAACAAGCGAGATACAAGACTTAACACTTAGTGGCGCTTTTGAGAAACAACATTGAAAACAATTAAGACGAAAACATTATCTTAAAAAAAAAAAACATCTGCGCTTATCGAGTCACATGTTCAATAGAAGTTTTTTTTTCCAAAACACGTAGATAGAGGTAGGAGGGGCGGCGTCAGGCGGAGTCTCGTGGAAAAAGCGTAAAGCATTTGGCCTCGAAAGAGTTGGTTACAAAGAACAGTCAGTCACACGTCGTGTTTCCCGGACACAGATTTGGAGTCGTTGTAAAGGGACAGGCTCACAGTGTCTCTGAACGTTCACAGTGCCTCTGAGTATCGCTTTACACAAAACCACTTCCAAGGAAAAGTCAAACAGAAACTTTAAACAATAGGTTGCGTTCACGGCGTCATAAAGTGAGATGGAGCGCAGTGGCCTCTGCGTGACTCTACGGGAGATTCGGGTTTCTGACAGAAATATCCTCATGGTGAACTTTGTTATTGTTTGAGAGCGAGTGTGAGTGTTTAGCTTTTGTATCTATGAAAGAGCAACTGTCAACAAAAATCTCTCTCTCTTGAACTTATCTTGAGCAATTCTGACTTTGACAAGGAAAAAAAATCATCAGAAATCGCATTTATTATGTTTTTTCCCCCCGGATCACTGAGATATTTTAAATATGTGTTGTTTTTTTTATTCTAAGTGAAAAAATACTCACTTTACTTTGTTTTTTCACTGACTTTTAGATTAGGGGATGGGCGGGTTATACCATAGTACTGATGTATTTATACCAAATGAGTACTTTTTGAGTGTTGACGTATGGGTAAAGAGTACTGATACAATAAGGCAGCAGTTATCGTCGAAAGGGGCGACTTGCTATTTGTATCATTATGTTTCCTATAAAGCTCATTGTCCAATAACATTTAATTGTATTCTATACAGGGGGAAGAAAACTTCTAACAATTTTTCACTCTTTCTAGCTGTTTTCTGGTGAACTGTAAACATTTCACCAATAAAGTGACTTTATTTCACCAATAAAGTCAGGCTAAAATCAGGTCCAAATGGATGATTTTCACCTCAAATTGTTCAGTAGAAGAGAAAAACTGCACTTGTTGCTAGCGTTAGCATATGTAGCATGAAGCTAACATTAGCTTCCATGGCATTGTCGTTTTTTTTATGTATTAATGGGCTGTTGAACCACTTTGCTCCTCTCAACGTCTCTGTATCTTTATTTAGTAGAACAATATATTCATAATTCAGTATTTGTTTTTAAAGGGGCTAGGCGCAACTTGGCCATTTTATACTCACTACTGCCACCTCAGGTCATACGTGTAAATGCACCTTCTATGTCAAGCTCGTTCATGACAAAAATTCAAACCCGAAGTAACAACTTTTTGAGTGACAGTGCAGGATTTTAGAGGCAGTTGTGGTGAACAGGTCTGGGCTCATTCTACACATTAGGACATGGCTGGAACATGTAGGGGGAGAAAAATACTTAGTTTTAACATTTTTAAACTCTGTATAGTCCTTTTAAGCAATGGGGGAGAAATGAGTTCAGTTTGTTTTCCCTCTGGCTGCTTCATACATGACCATATATGGGCATTTCCAATGATGCCATATGTATCTATGTAAAATGTGTGGTTATAGGAGAGAGGGCTAAAGGAAGGAGAGAAAGAAAATCACTTTGCTGACTGAGAATGAGAAGATTCTGAACTTTGTGCCAGATTTAGCTTCATGAGGATAAGCCCGTAAACGTCATCACAGCATCTGCATTTTGACATCGAGTCGTGGCCTGTCCTCCATCTGCGACGTCGAGTGAACGCAACCCAGTCACCGTTACTTCAACACAGCTGAGGATCTCGCGGACCGTGGCTATTTACAAACAAAAAGAAAAATCTGCTATTTCAGGCACGTTGAGTAGGCCCCTGTGGTTTAAGGTTTACAGGCTTGAGACAAATAAAAACTTTGAAACAATCGCTGCGAGCGGCTTTCGCACCAGCACAAATTTACACCAATAATTTAGGTCTCAAATATATAATCAATCTAGTAAACATCCACTACATCATTTTAATTTACATTCGGAAATATGTACACAAAAAAAAAGCCTTGAAGGAGATTCTCTACAAAGATCTGCGTTTAAAAAAAATAAAAATAAAAGAAGAAAAGGCCTTGAAACAAACGTGTCCAGTTTTCAATCCGGCTGCCCTGTTTTTTGCTTCTACTTTTGTAAACACTATTTACAGCGGTGGAAAGTACACCGTGAAATGATTCGTCTGACAATATTATATGTACATTCAGGCGATGACACGAGTTGCGTAACATCCCGTCATCCCGCGCGAAACCGCCACTTAACGTGACGCTGGCCCTGACGCCGACGCCCGCCGTGTCATTACCTCCGCAAACGCGACGGCAGCTCCGGCGCGCGGCTCTTCACTGTACAGAGCAGAAAGTAAACAGTATGAAGATTGTGCTGGTAGATGCTGATGAGATGTAGCTGGCGTTGTTTTCAAGCCTTGTTTCCACCAATATTCCAAGAACACGTCTGTCTGATACGGATTGTCCATAAAAAGCGATAACAGCTCCTCGCAATTGACTCTAGCTTTGGATTAAAGGGGAGGTGATGTGTGATTGTGAAAAGAGATGCATCGATCCAGCTTTTTTGCTACTGATGCCGATACTGGGGTTTGAGCATCTGCCGATATCCGATATTTACCGATACCAAGAAGTGGTTTTCTTTGAGTGAAAAATTCAATTGACTCTTTTCTCCATTTTAAGGTCAATAAAGTCATATTTTATTGTTATGATGTTACATATCAATTATCAATTACATTTAACAAGGATTACTGGACTTTTCTCCACTAAATATCCTTGGGTATATGACAGGCTTTAGTTTGCAATAATATAAACAACTCACATGAAGTGATCTGATCATTACAAATATGTGAGATCAGATATTTCTTCAAACTAAAATACAAACACTTGGCTTCAGCAGTGGCCGATTTGATTGAAATAGGCTTCATTTCTATCATAGTTTCTGACCCAGCCTTGATTAGTTTGCGTTAGCATTAGCTCCCGCTAGCTCTAGCATGCTGATGCTAACCACTGCATTTTGCGCGAGGATCAACAGTACATTTGCGGAGGTTAAAACTAACTGATCGATTGGATTCTCCGGGTTCTGAGGTTTAAAATGATATACAGCCCTACATATGCCCATATTCACTAAGATTAAGGTGGTAAAAGAGAGAGCCAAAACTGGTATTGGTTCAGTATCGGATATTTGTTTTTCCAGTGTCGGTTCTGATATTGTGCATCCCTAATTGTGTACCTATTGAATGGAAATATCTGAGCAGGGAGTCAGTTGAGGAAGAAAAGGTTTTCATTACCGACTGGGTCACTTCATGATACAGATAAGACAGTCTGGTATTAGTCTATTGAGCCTGGTGGTGGGATTAAAGTTGCGCTACCTGAATAAGGTGAAAAATATAACTCATGAGAGATTTGTGACAGTCTCAAATTCAAGGACTTTGCCCCAAAATGCAAATCCAGTCCAAAACTGTGGCTGACAAGCGGATTGCTGTCAACTTTGAGAACAGAGACAAGAAAGACCTCAAAATGCATCAGTGTTTGAACCTCTTTCTCCACTGTGATTCTTAACTCACTCAAGCTACATTGTGTTGATGATCAGCGGAAAAAACACTCCCTGCTTGTGTCATTCAGACAAGCGTCGGCGATTGGTAAAAATGCTCTATATTTAGACACATTAAGCGTTTCTTACATAAATGCTACGTTTACAATGTAGATAAACAGTGGAAACAAGGAGTTTACTCTGCTACAAGAAAATACATAGCCTTTCCTTTCCTAAAACTGCTTTAATCCAATCAGGTTAATATGAGGTTTACGTCTTTGTGAAGAGACAGCTGTAGATCATTTCAAAATCCAGTATCACGGTAAATAATGGCGTCTATTGTTGAAAAAACATTATTTGAAAGCAGCCACTTCCTCATTTCTCTTAAAACAGAAGCACATTGATACAAACATGATTCAAAGTGTCTGATTTAAGCGCTTAAATGTTTGGGTTTCTATTCTATCTCCCTCCCTCTGCGCTGTGATTGGTCCGGTCAGATTTGCCTGGAGGGAATTCAATCTCTATAGAGCTGTGCCAGACTGTCTTACTCTGTATAAAACCCAGCCATCTGGATCGGAACGATCTTTGTCACGAAATATGGGAAGGCCGATGTAATTCCCAAACATTCCTTTAAGGTGTTGGCGGTGGTGATTCTTCGATAAGCGTTCGGTGTAATTGATTTGGGTGAAATCATCGAAAATCAAGTGGTGGTTGGTGGAAACAAGGCTTAAGGACTAGAAATGTCGTCCTTTGTAAATTCAACCCCTGAAATAAGTTCATTTATGTGATAAGGCAAACATGTTTGGCACTTTGTTTCGAGTTTACCCAAAATAGAATTCAAATTTAACAGTTCTGGGGCCACGAGAAGAAGTCTTTGCAATGAGGTGATCCGTGAAATGTGGATGAGATCCAGAGAACGTCCCGTGTCCGCCTTCACCCCGACACCCAGCTGTGCGTGGTGGTCTTCACTCCGTGCGTGAACCCCTGCTGCCCCACCACGGGCTCAAAGTTAAAGTCGAGCGAGTCCCCGTCCATCAGGGTGTCGTGGAGGACCGTCTCCATGTCGAACTCGAACCTCTCGATCGACATGTCGTCCAGGTCGCTGGGCAGCTTCTCCGCGTGCAGGGGGGGCGGGGGGCCGGGCCGTCCGTACCCGTTGGTGTTGAGGGGGCAGAAGCTCCCGGGGATGCCGCCCCCGACGCCGTGGTGGAGGCCGTAGGGCAGGTGCATGGGGGTCTTGACCGACGACGGGAGGCGGGTTTGGTTGAGGGACATGAGCATGCGTCCGTTCATGGAGGGGGCGCTCGGGGCTTGGGTCATGCTGTGCGGGTGAGCGTGGGGCATGCAGGGGTGCCCGTTGCCCCCCATGATTTTGTGCTGGGTGCTGTTGTAAGGCGGCAGCATCGACTGGGACACGACGCTGTCCACCGAGGGCATGAGGTCCCCGTGTGGGTCCGTGTCCGAGGTGAGGAGTTCCTTCAGTAACCCCGCTGTGCAGCCGTACTGTCCCATAACTCCTCCGAAATTGGGCTTGGCCTCCGGGACGCTCTGTAGCGGCATGGGCGGCAAGCTGCCCATCCCCGCCTGGCCGTACCCGCATTTCCGGTAGTCCTGCTGCGACGGCGAAGTGTAGGCAGGATACCCGGGGCTCTGCTGCATCATGGGAGAAGGCGACGACTGGGACGAGCCTGGAGTCACGGCCCCCCCGCCCCCGACCTGGGAGTTATTGGGCGAGAGCAGGTTGAGGTTGTCCAGAAGGTTCTCCATGACGTTCTCCGAGCTGTGTCCAAGAGATCCGGTCATCTCCGACAGGCTGGGGAGCGTGGCGGTCATTTTGGCGGCGGGGGGCCCCGGGTATCCCATGTGCACGTCGGCCTCCCCCAGGTCATCCTCCGGGACAAAGGGGGACAGGCGGCCGCTCAGGGTGCTGGCGTTAGAGCTGGCTCTGGGCCTGAAGCTGTTCCAGGCGTCGAAGTCGTCGTTGCTGTGGGAGTTGGGGCTGCCGGGCCACTTGGAGTACGAGCTGGGACTGTCCGCTCCGCCGTCGGGACCGCCCTGCATGGACAGCTGTGCACAGACAAACACACACACAGTTTAGAAACGCGCTCTGACTCAGGGTTCATTTTGACAACATCTCAATTTAGGACAAGGAACCAATCACAGCGTCACAAAGCAGGTCCATGTGAGAAGGTGCTCCTCAGGAAACTACAATAGAACCATAAACTACAATGTGTACATGGACACCAACACGTTTTCGACCAATGGGAAACGCTTTTCTTTGGTCCTCATGGCAGGGGGCTGACATAGCTGCGATACCACCCCCTAGTGGTCAGGGGCGACTCCAGAAGTTTAACATGTTTCAAAAGCAACACAATGGCCTGGATCCAAAGACTTTCATTGTTTCTAAAAAATACAGTTGATTCCTGTGACAACACTGAAGAGAAGAGTAATATTTTTTAACCTAAAACTTTTATATTTATTTTAAAAGTTTTAGCTTTGGGCTTTGATTGACAGGCCCAGGAGCACTGTCGAGGCTTGGTGCTGCTCAGCCCGCCTCACAAGGCCGAGTTCCACACCTTTTTGTCCTTTTATCGAACATGCTCTGTAGGAGGAGATTGAGCAGCATCATGGATTCTCTCTCAAATGGATTAATTACTGTAAAAGGGGAGGAGTGAGCTATGACGGTCTATAAACGATAAATATTGTCCCTGAGGCCCAGAGAGAGAAACTTTTACCCAAACTACAGTCACTGTCTATTAATCCTTCCTCACAAGTGAAGAACCTGGGTGTGATTTTTGACTCTGAGCTGACTTTTATTTCACACATTAAGAGTATCACAAAGGGTAGGTTTTTTACCATCTAAAGAACATAGCCAGAGTCCGCCCCATTCTCTCTCGGGCCAACACGGAGACGCTAACGCATGCTTTTATCACCAGTCGTACCCACTACTGTAACGCCCTGCTATCTGACGAAGACCAGGAGGCGGGACCACATTACACCGGTTTTAGAATCGCTGCATTGGCTCCCCTTGTGTTTCAGGATCAACTTTAAAGTTCTTTTAATGATTTTTGGCCATACCGCCTATGCTATGCCCAATCCCGTCAGACCTTGGAAGCTAAGCAGGGAAGGGCCTGGTCGGTACTTGGATGGGAGACCGTTTGGGAACACTAGGAAGCCTAGCGAATGTAATTCGTGAGTAAGTGAGTGGTGGTGGTCGGAGGGGCCGATGGCGCAGACTGGTTGCCTCGCTTCCGTCAGTCTACCCCCGGGCAGCTGTGGCTACAATAGTAGCTTACCACCACCGAGTATGGAGTGAATGAATAGTGCAATGTAAAGCGTCTTTGAGTGTCCAGAAAAGCGCTATATAAAACCAATGCATTATTATTATTATTATTTTTAAATGTCTTAATGGTCTGGGCCCTTCTTATCTTTCAGAACTGCTTTTACCTTATGAACCTTCACGGTTAACTGACATCTATTTATTTAGTCCTAATATACAATATGGGAGGTTGTGCCAAGTTTCAAGTTTAATGGTTTTGTATAGCCCAATATCACAACAGAAATCGCCTCACAGGGCTGCACCAAACATTAAGGCAATAAAACAGAGCAATAAATATGACAACAGAGCAATAAATATGACAGGCGTATTGCTTTAAATGTTTTTGTGATACCTTTCGGTATGAAAAGTGCTTTATAAATAAAGTTTGATTGATTGAAACATTAAGTCTATGGCTTTGACACAGACTTCATAAGGGCAATCAAAAAGATAAAACCATAGATTTAAACCTGGCTCTACCTATTATTTATATTTAGCTGCTGAAATAGACACAATTTTAGACATTTTTGTGCTGAACCCTGATGAAGTGCGTAACCAAAACGTTGCAATAACAGAGTGAGAGTGTTTTAATGCTAAAATGCCTGTTTGATATTTTTCATTTTTTCTGCCTCATTCTACTGCAGTGTTTTCGCTAAATTCTGACACCAAATCAAAAATTGGATCAAATGCCAAAAAAAAACAGTTTTAAAAGTTCAACCTTTTTGTAGTAAGATGAATGGGTTTATAAAAGTACAGTAACAGTTTTGCTCACTGGTGTCCCTCATGTTGCCCTGCGTTACAAGCCATTGTTTTTATCTCATTCCCAAAAGCTATTTTCAGGAGGCTGGACTTACATAGCTTCACGTGATTGTTTTTCTAACTTGGACTCATGTCATTTAAATCTTGATTAGAGCGTGTGCCCGTGCACTCTGACAACGCCAAGGCCATTCACAAAAACAAACCTTGGAGTGATGCCAGTAATCTAATGAATACAGATAATGATGTATTGCTAATCGTAAAACCTAGATGTCGTTAATTATACGACCAAATATGTAATAAATCCATGTCAATTCAAGTTCAAAGGAAGTTTATGAGTCTGTACTAAGATCTCTGGACACGGGCGGACTGAGAATAAAGAGGGGTGCGACTCGGACTGGGACTCCTGCCAGTGCTTTTATATTGATTTGCATTATATTTATGTACAAATGAGTCATATAATTAAAAACATGTAGACTATGTTCATTGAAACGCCTCTTGTAAACTTATTAGGAATGCAAGAAGTGCTTTGTAAATGCACTAGATCACAGCAGATCACAGGACGGTGCACATGTGTGAGTCTTAAATCTTTATTCATGTTTTGGGAGGAGAGACAGATCATTGATTATCATGTAGCTAACATTAAAGGCGCTATACCTGTTTTTTTTCTAGTTATGGACTGAAATTTGTTTTGTTTTCCTTTAGTAACTCAGACATTTGTGGGGAAAACAATGTAGATCTAATCATAAAGCATTTGTATCAATTTCATGAACTTGCAGGATAGTTTTGTAGCATTTATTGCGTAAGTTACCCTGAAAAATGACCCCGCAAGTTGTGAAAAGTGCCTATAAACATGTCCCTGTAAAGAAGTGGGATGTTACAAATATGTTAGGAAGATTGGGGATAAGTGTGTACCTCAACCAACATTTTAATTTACTGGTTTCCTCTTTCATTGTTTGAAATGAAAAAAATAGGTATAGGGCCTTTAATGTAAACAAATCAAACTAAACTAGTTTGAAAGTAAAAGTGAGGTAATGCCTCACAGAGATAAACTTTCCTTGATCGTTTCTTTATTATGAATGTGCAATATGAAGCTGAAATATAATGATTAAATACTGCAATGTATTCCTTTGATTTTAGGAAACTAACTGTATTCTCAATACCCTCACATGAAAGAGTAACTGTACCCAAATACAGTTACTCAAAACGAGTATTCTTGATACATGTAATCAGTTACTCTCCAACACTGGAGATCGACAAGTAGCCGGAAACTTGTTTATTGAGAAAACCTTCCCCCTTTAAAGGGAGACATGTCGTGCAAAATCAACTTTTTTTGCTTTTAACAACGTTATGATGAAACATCCCCCGAATAGTTCTTTTCTTCATTCCCACATTCTGCACTTTTGTATACTTTGGTTGCTTCTTCTTCTACTGCAGAAGTGCTTTGAACTGTATTAGTTGGATTGGAATTCTATAAACCACAATCCCTTAACCCTTTCTGAACAGTTCTGGTTTCAAACTGTGCTTATTATAGTGAATAAACAATAATAGATGCTCATGTATTGGTTTTGGCATGTTTAGCAACGTATAATAGTTATGGGGAAAACAAAATGTCAAAGCTGATGTCCCCAAAATCAGGTTTATAGGCCACAATATACTTCTACTAGGTATTTTTAAATCAAAGCAAATATAGCTGTAGACATTGTTACCTTTTTCTTGGCCGCGCGGCCTCTGCTCTTGCTGAACTTGCTGTTGTTGTCCATGGAGGCGGCCCTGCGTCTGGGGGACTTGCCGCTCTTGCCTCCCTCTGGGTTCAGCATCCACCAGGAGCTCTTCCCGGTGCCCTCGTTCTGCACGCGAATGAACCGGCTGTGCAGCGACAGGTTGTGGCGGATGGAGTTCTGCGAGAAGACGACAGGGGGAGAACGACCTTAAGTGAAGGCAAGTTTCAAAGGATCATATGTTTCAGGAATTGTCCCAAACAAATCCAAGTCAAAGATTGAGCTTAGCGTGAGATCGAGAGGTGAGGAAAGCATTTCTTACATAAGGATCTCAGGAGGAGCTTTTGTAAGAACAGCCTCCAGGAAAAGATCCAAAGATTAATCAAAGGTGCGCTAGCGGCTCGAAACACAACTCCAGACATGTTTATGAAGAAAAAACACATAGTAACACAGTTCTAAAAAGTCAGTTTAGCAGAAAAACCCTCCCTTTAATTGGAATTACTTTATTCAAACACTTATTCCGCAGTTTTGTTACACAACACATTCTTTAGACACTTAAAGGGGCTGGATGCAAGTTGGCCATTTTATACTCACTACTGCCACCTCAGGTCATACGTGTAACTGAACCTTCTATATTAAGCTCGTGCATGACGGCAATTCGGACCCGAAGTGACAACTTTTTGAGTGACAGTGCAGGATTTTAGAGGCAGTTGTGGTGAACAGGTCTGGGCTCATTCTACACATTAAGACATTGTTGAAACATGTAGGGGGAGGAAGATACTTAATTTTAACATTTTTAAACTCTGTATAGTCCCCTTAAAAAAGGATACAGAGCCGTGGGAACTTACTTTGGTTATGGGGTGCTGAGGGACAGGATTTCCCCCCCAAAACGCCTTTTCTTTTTTAATTTAATAATATTGCTTGCAATGCACAAACTATCCACCAGGGCATGCTGCAGCACCCTCAGCACCCTGGGTTACCACGGCCTTGAAAGGATATCATGTCAAATCTGTTTACTTTTGTACCCTCATATAAACAAAAATTTGAGGGGAAAATGGGGGAAACATTGAGGAAACAATGGGGGAAATTTGAGCGGGAAGAAAATAAAGGAAAATTGGGGAAAGGGGGGAAAAAATGGTGAGAAAAAAGGGAAAATAAATGGGAATTGAGGAAATAATGGGGGGGGGAACATAAGAAAAATAAAAGGAAACAATGGGGGGGATATAGAAAATAACCTAAAAGGGAACATTAGGGAAAAAGCAGGAAAAATGGGGGAAAATTAAGAAAATATTTGGGAAAAAAGGAAAAATATTGAGTAAACAATAGGAGAAAATTTGAAAAAAACAAATGAGGAAAAACAAGGGTTAAGTGGGGAAAAGTGTTTTTGTGCAGTTTTGTAGTCTGTTTAGGACAATTATCTTTGAGAGCGACAAAGCAAGGGAAATGTAGATGTAAAACATTGCTTCATCATCGTGATCGAGATGTTCATTTTTGTTAATATTACCCATTCAACCAATAACTCCATGTGACATTCGTAATCGTGATAAATCCCTCAGATTACGGCGTGAAAACACATCTTTCAGTGAATCTTATCTGCACATACTGTACATGTGGGCTTTGATTTCCTCCACAAAAGCACTGGGGCCCGTCTTCCACGCTGAACCAACAGAACATTCCAGGCCGAGCGAGTCTCGTCTAAAACAGCGCCGCCTGAAAGGGACGTCCCGATCTCTGCGCTTTCACCGACGCCCCGATACACTGCTCCGATGTTGCCTGGTGACGCGCTCGGTGGAAAAACTAATTTCTGCGCCGGAAGCAAGTGGAGCATTATTAAAACTGTGCAAACAAGAGAGCGCGAATATTAGGCAAACATTTGCTGCTTTGGCAAACTGGGTGAAGCAACGGCCGCGTCTTTCACTGGTGTTTTTACAACTACAGAAGTGATTCAGATCAGGGAAAGTGGAATGAGGCGAGACATGAGGAGATCATCAGGGAACATGACTCAGAACATTTCACCGTAATTTGAGTAACCTTGCCAGTGGAATACGTATTTTTGTGCTTAAAATAAAGAAAAAACATCTTAGCAAACATCAAGTACATTGAGATTTGAGATTTATCGTCTAATTTGTCCTTAACCTGAATGCAAAAATACCAATAACTAATCAATGACTAGTATCCAAGTAGTAGCAGTACCAATGATGCATGTTCAGTTTCCCGGTGCAGCTTTCACTGTGGACTCTTGCATGTTCTCCATGTGTCTGCGTAGTTTTCTTTACTGTGCTCAAATATCCCCCATACCACTAAAACAAGTACAATAGGATCCCTGAAAAATAACTCAAATTCAGAATGTTTTAAGTCAGTGGAGCAAGTATCGTGGACTTAGAATAAGTAACTGCTCTTATTCTAAATGAAAGTATCGAAAGCAACCAAAAAGAAATGTAAAGAAAAGTTGAACAAAAATGAAAAAATTGGGAAAAACAAGTAGAAAAATGGGGTTGAATTAAAATAATAATAGTAATAAATGGAAAAAAAAAGAAATAAAAAAATTGAGAATTTCTTGGGGGAGAAAATTGGGAAAAAAACACGTTAAAAAATTGGGGGAAAAATTGAACTGAATTGACAAAATTTTTGGGGAAAAATGTGCAAAATGTGTTATTTTTGCCCTTTTATCGTTTAAAGGGACTATGCGGAGTTTAATAATGTTAAAATGATGTATTTTCTTCCCCCTCGATGTTCCAGCCATGTCCTAATGTGTAGAATGAGCCGAGGTCTGTTCACCACAACTGCCTCTAAAATCCTGCACTGTCCCTCAAAAAGGTGTTACTTCGGGTCTGAAGTAACACCTGCACGAGCTTAATATAGAAGCTGCAGTTACACGTATGACCTGAGGTGGCAGGAGTGAGTATAAAATGACCAACTTGCATCAAGTTTCCTGGAGGAAGTTTCTTGGTTGTTTCACCTCAAACAAATGATCCATGTAAAATAAATTATATGGAAGGAAAAGGAATAAATTAACATTGTTAATCTGCTTCATGGTTCTAAATGACAAATAGTTTAGTGTGGTAACGGAAAAAGTATTGTTCGGGTTTCGGTATCGGAAACCAAGTATCGTTAAAGTACTGATATCATAAAAAATGTAATGGTACTCAGCCCTAGTAACTCATACACCTAAAATAAGACAAAAAATAAAAATAAAAACTTGGAATAAAACTAAACAGTCCATTGGCAGTAAGACAATCCACTTTTATGTAATTTTTTAACTAGCAGATTTTGTATTTACTAAGTCACAACCTATTCCTAAAACTCCAATCAAAGGCAGATTCTTATTTCTTGATGACTTTTCGCAGCCTTTTGCCAGATTGACTTAAACTGCAGATAAAGATATAATCCAGAGGAACGTCTCCCACCGCTTCCATCTCGGCTGCGGATAATCATCTACACTCCACTGTTTGCTAACGCGGCGTAATGGTCTTTGCCCAGACATTACCACGCCGGAGCGAGGCCGCTTGTTTTGAAGGAAGCGCTGAAAGTCCTGACACGCACGAGCAGTTAGCGTGTGTTAGCGTGTGTTAGCGTGTGCTCGCGTGCATGCCGGACTAACGTCATCACGCGCGCTCCCGCCGTGAGTCACCGCAGCTCCACATCTGGTTCAGTCTGAGGCGTAATTCAGCTGAGCTTCCCCCCAGCCCGACTGTCTGCCCCTCTCATGCGAGCGGCCGGGGCTTACGGGATCAGCACCGACGTTTTTCTCTCTCTCTCTCTCTTTTTTTTTTTTTTGCCGTGATCGATAACGTGTTTAGTCTGAAAAAGGCGTCGACATGTGTCCGCCATGTGTCGTCCGAGAAGTTGACGAGGGTCTGGAGGATTTTTCCAGAAATGCCACACACGAAGGAGCTGGATGGGTGGCAGGGGCAATCGTTTCGTTGAAGAATCATCAGTGAGATATTTATGTAAAGGGCCAAGGAATGACAGGGCCGTATCGCTATGACGACGACAACTTCAATGACAGAAACTCCATAGAATCGATGGGAAAAAGCCACTTTGTCCATCGTTCATTTACTTCACTTCATTTACTGCAGCCGATCTTCGAGCCACAAAGTACAGTCATTTGTATTTACATATTTACTCAAGTAAGAGTTACTTTGAAGAAGATGATGATGAAGAACAGGAAAAAGAAGAAGTAGAATGAAAAGAAGAGGAAGAAGAAGAGGAAGAAGAGGACAGAAGAAGAAGAGGAGGAAGAAGGACGAAAGAAGGAGGAAAGAAGAAGAGGGAAGAAGAGAAGGAAGAAGAGGAAAGAAGAAGAGGAGGAAAGAAGAGGAGGAGAAGGAGGAAGAAGAAGAAAGAAGGAAGAGGAGGAAGAAGAAGAGGAAAGAAGAAAGAGGAGGAAGAAGAAGACAGGAGGAAGAAGAGGAGGAGGAAGAGGAAGAAGAGAAAAGAAGAAAAAGAGGAAGAAGAGGAAAGAAGAAGAGGAGGAAAAAGAAGAGGAAGAAGAAGTAGAGGAGGAAGAAGAGAAAGAAGAAGAGGAAGAGGAGGAAGAAGGAAGTGGAAGAAAAAGAAAGAAGAGAAGGAGGAGGAGGAGGAAGTAGAAGACAAACAAGAAGAGGAGGAAGAAGGAGGAAGAGGAAGAAAAAGAGGAGGAAGAAGACAGAAAAAAAGAAGAGGAGGAAGAAGAAGACAGAAGGAAGAGGAGGAAGAAGAGGAGGAAGAGGAAGAAGAGAAAAGAAGAAAAAGAGGAAGAAGAGGAAAGAAGAAGAGGAGGAGGAAAAAGAAGAGGAGGAAGAAAAAGAAAGAAGAGAAGGAGGAAGAAGAGGAAGACGACAAACAAGAAGAGGAAGAAGAAGAAGAAGAAGAAAGAGGAGGAAGAAGAAGACAGAAGGAAGAGGAGCAAGAAGAGGAGGAAGAAGAAGAGGAAAGAAGAAGAGGAGGAGGAAGAAGAAGAAGAGGAGGAAGAAGGAAGAGGAAGAAAAAGAAAGAAGAGGAGGAGGAAGAAGAGGAAGAGGAGGAAGAGGAGGAAGAAGGAAGAGGAAGAAAAAGAAAGAAGAGGAGGAGGAAGAAGAAGAAAGAAGGAAGAGGAAGAAAAAGAGGAAGAAGAGTAGGGGAGAAAGAGGAGTAGGAAGAAGAAGAAGAAGAAGAAGAAGAAGAAGAAGAAGAAGAAGAAGAAGAAGAAGAAGACAATACAATACAACGGCTGTGAAGAATCAGCTCAAACTAAAATTGTGATCGTCTGAACCAGTAACAGAGAACGTTGTCGCTGCAGAAGTGACTTAAGTGCTTTTTGACGCTACAATGAGACTGACGACCTGGTGCCATGATGTTCCTCAAGACTCTGACCCGGCCCTCACACGTGGAGGACCTCACGCTCCGGCCCTCACACGTGGAGGACCTCACGCTCCGGCCTCACGAAGCTCCCTCTTAACGCAAACAAATGCAATTACCTTCCAATCCAATGAGCCCACCTCCTCGGCCAATGGTGCGGGCTCGGCTCGCATGATCCGAGCGGGACGGGACCGCCCACGCCGCGACAGAAGTGAGGTCATGAGCCTCCGCTTCTCATGACCCGCCGAGGAGAGGGTAATTTTGGCCTGTGCGGCGGGAGGAATGCCGGGATGTCCCACTCTCTGGGGCTGAGCCTTGACTAATGACAGGACGCACGTGCTCGCTCTCGGGTTTCCACACAGGACGACTCGATATGTGCAAGGGCAACGGAGCCGCGGGGTATTACATCAAGTCACTCGCTCCAAATACTCAAAGGTACTACTGTGAATATCTCATATAGATCGCGTATAGTTTTACACGTTCTTTGCCAACACAGATGGAAACAAAGATACGTCAGTGACTTAAGGCGAGACGCTGGAGGTAAATGAGGAAACTTTTTAAATTTAGAGATATCACATTGGTGTGACAATATCTCTGAGTCACAATATCACTTCAGTCGCTCCTACAGACTTCAACCTTTCCAGCCTGGGACCAAATAATATTTTGAATGAGGAGGGATAAATCATTTTAACCATTTTGCATTTAAAATAACTTATATTTGAGCAGCATCAGCTTCGTGGTTGTATAAGCTACGCTGGGGTGGAGTGATCTGCTAGAAAATAGTCCCTCAAAAAGCGACAATTCATGTGATGCAAGGTCTGTTATATTCCAAAAATTATTCTATGGACACAGACATTTATATGGTTTTTAATGCAGGCTAGCTGATACCATAGAAATGCGCTAGCCTTGCACTAGCCTAGCGCCATGAAACTCTTCAAACACACTCTGGATAACTAGGAAATGAGGCCCTGTGTCAAAAATAGAAATATCCCTTTAACCCTAACCCTAGAATGATTACTGATGCTTATTAATACTTGAGCACACCTTAATCTAAAGCGATACACATTTTTTATATCAAACATGGTGGTTCCCAGAGTCAGGACTAAACACGGTGAGGCTGCGTGTCAGTTTCATGCAGCTAAAATCTGGAACAGTCTTCATGAAGATGCGAGACAGGCCTCAACTCTGACAATGTTCAAATCCAGGCTGAAAACGGGTATTTAATCTGCACTCGTGCTTTTCATGTTGATCTGCTTTCTTGTAATTTTACGCAACTGTGAAGCACTTTGAATTGACTCTGTGCATAACTTCAAATCATAACAACACCGCCCAAGAGCTGACTTCCTGTTTCGATCCAGCGCGCCAAAATAAAAGCACACAGCTCGTCTTATTGAGTTGTTCAGCAGGTACTTGCAACATTACAAGAATATAGTTAAATACGCACATTTTAAGTGTTTTGTCTGTTAATAGTTAGGCAGAAAGAAAGATGAACAACTGAACTGCTGAACTAATGAATAAGATGGTGCTTTTATTTTGGCGTGCTGGAGTGAAACAGGAAGTCTTGGGCGGCATTTGAAGTTATGCACAGAGTCAATTGCCTTGTGTATGACTGAAGTTGCCTCACTGATAATGACAAAAAAGCAATACATTTTTTCCTCATGTTAGGGCTGTGCAATTAATCGAAATTCGATTACAATTTCAATTATTCCGCTAAACGATTACAAAATTAGCATAATCGGGACTTTAAAAAAAATATATATATATATTTTGGCAAAGCACACTTGCATATTTCATGGCGCTGGGATTATTTCCCCTTCTCATTTCACGTGCCATGGCTCATGCTTTTGCCTGGCTTAAAAACAAACAGTGCTGCTCAGTTTGCTTGTGCAGGTGTGAGGGCTGGCCAGCAGGGGGCAGGTGTGAAACAGAGACCTCTCCTTAATCGAGGCAAACTTGAAATCATCTGTACTTTTATGACTGTTCAGAAAACAGAAAATATTCAGCATAGTTTTTTTTTATTAATAAATATATAAATAAAATAAAGACCTTTTTTATAGGGAACAAATAATCGTTAGAATAATCCTGATTTCAATTATGACAAAAATAATCGTGATTATTATTTTGTCAATAATCGAGCAGCCCTACCTCATGTTTATGCCAATAATCCACAGCAAAAGTTTCAAATTTAAATCTCTAAATTTAAAAATGTTCCCTATTCATCTGCAGCGTCTCGCCTTTGTCCACATAGGAATATCAAAGGTGAAGTAGCTTGACAAAATACTTGTAATACTTGACTTTGCAGCACTAAATCTAAGACTAGACAAGCTTAAACTGGAGGATCCGACCATACCAAAGTACTTAAAGCAGTACTAAGTAACTCTTCCCCCTAGAGGCCATAAGCGCAACTGCAGGTGTAGTAGCAAGTTACGATTTTTCAATTTATTAATTGTCTTGGAGAGTAAATACTACACTGACAGGAAAGGCGAAGGGAGAGAGGGTTACTGTACATCCAATTATACAATAGAAATATTTTTTTTCACTCAAACTTGGCTGTAAATACTGTTTAAAGTGACGTTAGCCCGCAGTTAGCTTTGTCCGTTAGCATATTAGCTTCTTCTTTGTGATTACATTAGTGTGTATTGCTTTCTCCGCACCGGGGGCAGTCAAGTTGCAAACATGGTTTTCTGGCCAGAGACACCAGGGGGAGATGAAAGACCCTCCAATCATCCCATAAACACTTGCATTACCCCCACAGGGACCACGGAAAGGATTTATTAAGGTAAATAAGTTACTTAGTACTGCTTTAAGGGGAGACACTACAGGCAAAACTAAATGTTTTCAGTTTTCAGGTTTTGGGCCAAATTGGTCTCTGAACATAAAAGCTTTCACCCGGAAACAGAAAATATACCTAATCTTCACAATAACATGTTTAAATATTGCGCTGATTCAATGTTCCCCCATAGACTTATATGGGAGAATGCAATTTCAAGGCCCTTTTTCTCAAAACACATTTTTCTGTCATTGTCGCGACACTATGTCCACGTCAGTAGGACCTAAAGACTTCAAATTTTCCAGCCTTGGACTGAACAATATTTGGAAGATAAGGCGAAAATTACATTTTTACAAAATTTTCCACTAAAAAACAGCTTATTTTAGACCTAAACAAGAAATCCAAAATCCCCTCTGAAAAAGTCTTGGAAACTCATTTACCAATAAAATGAAACCATAAATTTCAATGTAGCTCAATCCATTATTCAGATTTTGTCGCCGAAAAGATGGGAAATTTGGGGCATTTTTAGGCATAAAACATATATGAAAAGATAAAATGACAGAAAACTTGCAGTGTATTTTTTTCTCACATTTATGCCAGTGATCTACAGCAAAAGTTTCAAATTGATATCTGTAAATATACATTTTTTCCCTATTCACCTGCAGTGTCTCGCCTTAACCAGATTTAAACTCTCCAAATAAGTTTAAACATCAAAAGGCCGCCTCCACAACAGGGAAGTGTGCTCCTTTGTGACTCGACCTCCCGCCTGTGAAATAAACAGCGTTTCCACCGGACCGTCGTCGTGACAAACGTTTATCTCGCGGCGCAGGAATCTCCGCATTCCAGCTAATCACAGTGTGCAAAGTGCGCGGCGTAATCGCGGCCCCGACTCGCCGGTATCTCTTAGGAAACAGCGGAGGCAGGATTCCCAGCCGGGCAGCCATCACAATCAACATTCCACGGCAAGGTTACAAAAGCGGCGCTCTCTCACACACACCGCCGCCGGGGCCTGATTACCCATGTCCCCCTCTGCCTCTGCCCCGGCCTCTATCTGCACCGGAGAAACAACACCGCGACGAGCTTCCTCTGCCGGGCACACACGCCAAGCGGAGTTTAAACAAATGTCACAAACCGCTCGGAAAGAACGGGCGACTCTGAATAAAAGGTCACACGCGCTGATATTTGCCTGTAGCGCCGTTAGCTTTGATTACGGCGCAGATTAGCGGCGGCGTTTTTCCATTAAAGCCACTGTTTATCTATACAAAGATATGTTGTCACCTGAGCTTAGACGAGTTGATGCGGACCTGTCTGGAGTCATCTTCGGTCTTTGTGCGTGGCTGAGCACACGCGTAAAGACTGGACAGGTACGCATCAACTCATCTAGGCTCAGGTGAGAACATGTAGATACAGGCGGCATCGCGTCATAGAAGGGGGCGTGGCTTCACCAAGGGGGAAGAAGAGGAGGAGGAAGAAGAAGAGGAGGAAGAGGAAGAAGGGGAAAGAAGAAGAAAGAACAGAGGAAGAAGAAGAAGGAAGAAGTAGAAAGAAGGAAGAAAGAACAAAGGAAGAAGAGGAAGAAGAAGAGGAAGAAGAGGAGGAGGAAGAAGAGGAAAGAAGAGGAGGAAGAAGGAAGAAGTAGAAAGAAGGAAGAAAGAACAAAGGAAGAAGAGGAAGAAGAAGAGGAAGAAGGGGAAGAAGAAGAGGAGGAGGAGCAGGAAGAAGAGGAAAGAAGAAGAAGAAAGAAGTACAAAGAAGGAAGAAAGAACGAAGGAAGAAGAAGAAGAAGAAGAAGGGGAAGAAGAAGAGGAGGAGGAAGAAGGAAGAAGAGGAAAGAAGAAGAAAGAAGTACAAAGAAGGAAGAAAGAACGAAGGAAGAAGAAGAGGCGGAAGAAGAAGAAGAAGAAGAAGAAGGAGAAGAGGAAGAAGAGGAAAGAAGGAAGAGGAAGAAAAAGAGGAAGAAGAAGAAAGAAGAGGCGGAAGAAGAAGAACAAGAGGAGGAAAATAGAATCTTTTGGGAAACACAATCTTTCACTCTTTCTAGACATTTTTTAGCGAAATATGAACTTATTTATCTCACACAAATAAAATTAAATCTAAATCGGGTCCATGTGGATGTTTATTCACAGCAGAATATACAGTTTGAATAGTATTTCATTGTAACTTAGAGACAGTCGGGACCAAACCTTATAAAACATGCTTATTTCTGACTCTGAAAGGCCAGCGACTATTCGTCCATGAGTTATTATCTCATTGATGCGTTTGGGAAGATATAAACTGACCGTGAACCAAGTCACTAATCATTTCACACAACTATATCTTCTTCTTCTCTGAAAACTTCAGCACTACAGCAACTACAGCACCTTCCGCTACAGAAAAAACAAGTGTGCTTACAATCACATATGAAGCGTATCACGGGCAATTAGGCGGATTTATCACAAAAGACCAGTAGCATCATTGCTTTACAAGAAAGTTAGACTTAAGGCCTTACAGGGACTGGATGCAAGTTGGTCATTTTATGCTCACTACTGCCACCTCTGGCCATTTGTGTAACTGCAGCTTCAGGCTTTTAAGCTCGGCTTTTTGAGTGACTGCAGGATTTTAGAGGCAGTTGTGGTGAACAGGTCTGAGCTCATTCTACACATTAGAACATGGCATCATTTTAACATTTTTAAACTCTGTATAGTCCCTTTAAGTGCATTTTCTCCAGATCAGCTTTACCCAAATCTAAAAAGTTACAGGCTAAAGGCCTACAAAACTCATCTAAATGGATAATTTTCTTCCTTGTACTCACTTTTTCTGACATTTTTCTTTTCACTTTTTGTATTTTTTTTTGTTGCTCTTTTATTGTTTTTTTTTTGCATTTTCATCACATTTTTATCACTTTTATTTTAAACAAATTTTCTGTTGCTCTGATGTGCCGGTTTTGTTCGGTTTTCTGTCACTTTTTGCCACATTTTTTGGCTGCATTTTCCTCCTACTTTTTGGTCTCTTAACCCTCACCCTAACCCCAAGAAGCTTTTAGATTTGGGTAAAGCCAAACTGGAGAAAATGTGCTTGGTTCAGGTGTAGTTTAAGAGGTTAAATGACAATCAAGGCTTTAATTATGGCACATTTAGTCGACCTTTACTGCTTTTCAACGTCCTGCAGAAGCACGGATTTTAGATTTGCATTTTTTGTCGAGAAAACCGGCTCCAGCCTTTAACCACGGACAGATGACAACAAAATAAAAGCACAAATCACAGTAAACACGAGGACATGACCTCACTCCTCTTCCTAAAGGTGTCGAGTTTTGCCCCGTCGTAGGAGACCCCCTCGTTCCCCCTCGGCTCTGGCAAAACACCGGGAAGTGGCCACATGAAAGAGGCCAGTGACACGGAGCCGCGCTGACTTCCTGCCGCACAGGAAGCGCGGCGGTGGCGAGGCGGGGGGGGAAACAGCCGTGGAATGCCCCCCCCCCCCCCTTCCCCGTCTTCCTCAACCTGACGCGCCGACTTCAGCACCGGGAGCTAATCCCCCGAGCGTTTATGAGACGGAGGTGTTGCTGACACATGACCTCATGGTGAGTGTGTGCTACTGCAGCTCACACAGGCTGTTTTTAAGTCAGTGACGCCATTTCTGCCTTACATTGGAACCAACAAGCATGAAATTTTCAATATTAAAGGGATATTTCAGGATTTTTGACATAGGGCCTCATTTCCTAGTAATCCAGAGCGTTGCTGATTTCTGGACATATTTCCTTTTTGTAATTCATGCAGCTCTTATATTTGAAGAGTTTCGTGGCGCTAGGCTAATGCAAGGCTAGCGCATTTCTATGGCATCAGCTAGCCTGCATTAAAAACAGTCAACAATCAGCAACACTCTGGATAACTAGGAAATGAGGCCCTATGTCAGAAATCCTGAAATATCCCTTTAAGAAGATCTTGACCCGGAGCGCTCTCTGCAGGCAGAAGTGGGAATGGCGTGTTGTGAAACTGAAGATAAGCTTTCACTTTTGGTTTGGAACACCTGGAGCTGTGATGAACAGACGGCGAGCGCAGAAGGAGTCTGGGGGTGGATTATGGGATGGCAATCAAAGGGGTTTACTACATGGCTGGATCAGAGGGTTAGCGGGGTAAGTTTAGCGTTACCCCTGGATAACATTCTAGCAGGGTATATCTCCATGGAAACATGCCCTTAGCTCAAAACCTGCTCTGGTTTAGTGCCCAGCTGTGATAAGAAGATGGCTCTTTGACCAATCAGAGGAGAGAATCCTCCGCTTGGTCACCCAAACTCTGCTTTGTACGGAGGGAGTGAGGAGCAGAGAGGGAAGTTCTTTATTTGAAAGCACACATGGATAAAGTATAAAGTAGTGACATGGTGTGTTGTATAATTTCTATGTGGCTGATGCAGATTGTGGATGACTACCGGAAAAACGGCTTATTTCTTAAAACAGTACTAAGTAACTCTTGCCCCTAGAGGCCATAAGCACAACTGCAGGTGTTGTTGCAAGTTGTGATTTTTTTAACTTATTAATTGTCCGTGAGAGTAAATACTAGACTGACAGAAAAGGCGAAGGGAGAGAGGGATATTGCACATCTAATTAATGGATGGAAATTATTTCTTTATTCAAACTTGGCTGTAAATACTGTTTAAAGTGGCGCAAGCCCGCAGTTAGCTTTGCCCGTTAGCCTGTTAGCTTCTTCTTCGTGATTCTATTAGTGTGTATTGGTGACTCCGGTCCGGTGGCAGTCAAGTTGCAAACATGGTTTTCTGACTAGAGACACCAGGGGGAGATGAAAGACCCTCCAATCATCCCATACCCTTGTATTACAGTACAGTACGACTCAAACTGCATGATTGAAGGGTAGTTCTTCTCCAGGTATGTTTTTTGGCGAGGGAACAGCGTTGGGTATAACTGCCGCCTCGCTCACAAGTGCATTCATGGATCTGCATCTCAGCATCTCCTCTCCTGACCCTCCACACACCATCACGACGCCTCTGTAGCACCAACAGCCTTTCTCCTTCTTCGCACCAGGACCATATGGGACACCACGAGAGACAGGGCTTCTGAATCATCGGCTCCTATAGGCTCCGGGACACCCTGCCTGACCTCAGGGCCCGACAGTCTGAGGACATGGAAACAAATTGCACCGCTCTGATTTTTTGCATCATTTTGAGATTAGTGTCCGAACGTTAAGTGCATTACAAATGAAATGTGATTAAATCGGATATGGTTATATGAGGATAATCTCGTAAATTACTTTCCTCATGATGTCTTCTTGAAGGTTTTTTGTTTTCAACTGGTTCCTTACTGTCACATGTTGATGAGAATAAAATACACAATATAATATCAATAATAACATGCTATTGTTGCTATTGTTGAGTAATTTTAGGCAATGTTGGCCACCTGAGTCTTTCCTATTAATGAGAAACAATGGGCCCCTCTGTAAAAGCTGTTTTACTGTAGTCTATTATTACTGCACTCCGCTCTCTGGTGGTGCAGCTGCAGCTCCAGACTGACATGACTGTGGCTGACATTATCACACAGTCACACTAACATATTTGTACGGGCACCGCATGTGAAGAGCCTGGCACAAAGACACGAGATACAACAATACGCAACAATACGACGGAGATCAAACCTCGACGAATTATTGGGCTGATATTTGCTTTTTTTTTTTAGACAATATCAATAAGGCCTGGAGCTCCACGGGTCATTGTTTTCTTCAGGCACACGAGTCACCCAAAGGAACCTTGGCCTTTTTGACCGACAGTAGTCCCTTCAACCACAAACAACGACTAGCACGCCACTCAATTTAATCAACTCAGATCCACAATGGTGAGTCTCATGCTCGGAGTTTCAATGTTTTCAATGCTATTCTGCTTTGTTTAACATTTTCCTGATGCAGCAGTGCAGAGAAACCAGGAATATGTCAATCCAGACTCTCCATTGTCATGACTGTGTAAGTCTTCTGAACCAACCATGTGGAGAGTTAGTTTATGTGTAGGGCTGGGTACTGTTAAAAAAAGTTTAGGTACTGTAAAAAATGAAAGCATCAAAAGGTACCTGAAAAACTCATATCTTTAGATCCAAGTTCTGATGATGTCGGTCCAGCATTACAGAAAGTGACTTGGTTGTTTCAGCTCAAAAAAAATGTTCCCCTTTATTTTTTATTTTTTTTGCCCAATGTTTGCCCCATTTTTCCCAATTATTTACACATTTTATACTTAATTTTGCCCCAATTTTTTATTATTTTTACTCATTATTTATTACGAATATTTTCACTATTTCCCCCATATTCTCCAATTTTTTGAATTTATTCCCATTTTTTTCATTTTTTTTTTACACAATTATTCCCCATTTTTCACAAATATCTTGATATTGGAGATGAACCCTTATTGTAAATGTGCAGATGTTCCCCACATTATTGTTCTGTTTTCAGTTTCTAGACAGACAAATATTCTAGTACAGGGGTGGCGAACACGCGGCTCTCGAGCCGCATGCGGCTCTTGGCCAATCAGAGTGCGGCTCTTTGCATGACTGGATAATACAATGCTGCTCTTTACAAGAGTATTGGAACATATTTCCCATAAACTGTAAAACAGTCTTTGCGAATCTTGACCAGAAATCCAACCATAGTCCTACAGACCCTGTTTCCATCTCCAAATGAATGAGAGCCCGTATCACCCTCGTTTTCGAGGCGGCGTGTAAAAGGTGCCCGTGCAGCCTCACTCACAGCAGGATGTAGGTTGAACAACAGACAGGCAGATCATGGCACTGGGATCAGCTTCTGTGCTTTTCAGGTTTCTGATCAGCCTACTCTTTATTTGATGGAATTTGGCCTCATATTCACAGAAAAAGATCAAAATTAGGAAATGGAAAAAAGCGGAGCTCTTATGAAGCATATGATGCGAAGCGCGACATCGCGTATCGCAGGAATACGCAAAGTCATTGACCTTTCTTTCACATGTGACAGTAACTGTAACAAATACAACTTAAAACACAATCTCAGACGTCGTCCAGAGGCTCCTGATTAAAGTTTATGAACTTTGTGCAGCCTAGAGTGCGTTCTCTCTGCACAGTCCAGTCAGGACCGAGCTGCATTGAGCGCACGGGGCAGGGGCGAATCAGAGGAGGGGTCTCAGTGGGCAGGGCCCCCATACAAACATACCCCAGCATTAAAATAAATAAATAAATCTAATTCAGATGTCAGAACAGAACACATTATATTTAATCACAATAAAGTACCACCCCTGGATCTCGCAAATGGTCGGTGCCTTTGTGGCTCTTCACAGGATCAAGGTTGAAAATTTCGGCTCTTGGTCTCTGACTAGTTAGCCACCCCTGTTCTAGTACATGTATAGGGAAAAGTATCGTTCAGGTATCGGTATCGAAACCCAAGTATCGCTGAAGCTCCGGTATCGGAAAAATCAAATGTACCGCCAGCTCTATTCATGTGGGGAGTTCATGTGGATATGGTTCGGGTGGGGAGTTCGGGTGGAGCGCAGATCTCTATGATTCATTTCTGGTCAAACATTTGCAAACAGCAAGTCTCCAAGACTCCAGCACAAAGTCAGACATGGCCGCAGGTCTGGGCTGCCAGGCCTGAGTGGAGGTGGCTCTGCGGATGCGCTGGGAGAGAATGAGGCTTGTGTGCGACAGAGGAACACGATGTGATGAATGACTGGACGACTGAAAGGCCTCTGTGTTCGCTCTCCCGCTGCATCTTTCCTGGCAGCCTCACCTCGTCTCACCTCCTTCCTACTCTTAAAGTCGTCGCTCTGACATGGACTTGAAAGAGTTTCTCTATACTTTATAGTACTTTGTATGTACATGGAAAATGGCTTAGAGTGGAGACATCATGCATGATTTTGGCTTAGAAACTGACTTATTTTTCACATTTTCAAACTTAAAATAATATCTATATCCGCAAAGACTATATTGTTTGTTCTATTACATGAAAATAAGTTGGGCACTTGTGCTTTGAGGTACAAAAATACAAAATAAATTTGTTTTGTTTTTGCTGCGATGTGAAAGGGACTGTATGGAGTTTAAAAATGTTAAAACTAAGTATTTTCTTACATGTTCCAGCCATGTCCTAATGTGTAGAATGAGCCCAGACCTGTTCATCACAACTGCCTCTAAAATCCTGCACTGTCACTCAAAAAGGTGTTAATTCGGGTCCGAAGTACTGTCATGCATGAGCTTTATATAGAACCTGCAGTTACAGGTAAGACCTGAGGTGGCAGTAGTGAGCATAAAAATGACCAACTTACATCTAGTCCCTAGATGTTAACTCCCGCTTTAACCAAGTGCATTTTCTCCAAGTCACCTTTACCCAAATCCATAATGTCACAGCCTATAGGCTCATTTGAAAGCTAAGCCCTACAAAACTCCTTTTTTCCTCACATTGTCGTCACTTTTTGAAAAGATTTTTCCGTCGCTTTTTTGTTGGGTTTTGGTCCCATTATTGCAACATTTTTATCACTTTTTGTCCCTTTTTTTGTCCCGTTTTCTTCACTTTTCTGTTGCTCTTTTTTTGTTGAATTTTTGTCACTGTTTTGTCACTTTTTTGCTTTTGTGGATTTTTTTTTTATTGCGTTTTGGTCACACATTTTCATCACATTTCCATTGCTTTTTTTGTCACGTTGTTGTCGCTCTTCTGTAGCATTTTCATCTTTGTTTGTGTCTCATTTTTGTTGATATTTTTTTCCCTGTGTTTATTTATATGGCACATTTCATGTACGTGACAACCCAGTGTGCCTCACAGCAACACCAGACACCCAAACACGAAAAAAACCCCAATAAAAACACAATAAAATCAGTGAAACAGACCTGAGTATCGTATTGTGATTGGACACATTGTTGTAAAATCAAACTGGAGAAAATATCCCTGGTTCAGGTGGGGATTTACCGGGATACATCTGGGGGTTAGATGCAACACTGCGCTTCACACTCTGCCAGTATGCTCTCGGGCAAGACACTTTTCCTGCATATTGTTGGACTTTTTGATGATGTAATAGACAATTTTGGTAAAAAAGAGCAAACACTGACATTTAATTCCCCCTGGTGTAATTTCCTTTCTCTTGTCCCTGACAATCATCCTAATAATGGAGGAAGGAAATAAGGTGATTATGTGTATTCTGGGTTTATGCCTAAAATATTCCCTGATAGAAGGAAATGGACAAAAAGCGACAATCACAGACTCTGAGGTGGTTCAGGTTAGACCAGAGCTTCTCAGCTGGCGGGTCAGGACCCCAAAGGCGGATCAATCTACGGATGTGAAGAAACACTATTTCAACCTGGATAGACTCAAACAGACAAAAGCAGCGATTAGGAAGATTTATTGACATGTATGTTAGTTTTGGCAATCAGACCCCGGGGATAGACGTCGATGTATGAAAGTCAGTATGGATGAACAGCTTGGAGTTAGGGATGTGAGATCAATAAAGGATTATCTTATCTATTTGATACCAGTAGCACTAGGGCTGTCACGATAATTACTATATTAACTTATCGTTCAATAAATAAGAGATAAACGATACATTTTTGGCCTTGATATTTATCGTCTGTACATTAATTAGCATTTCCCCCCTATTTGTTCTTTGTAAAACTTTGATTTTTAACAGAAGCCAATTTAGTTACATTATATTTCATGTTTAGTGCAGCTTGTGTAGTATTTTGGGATATGATGACGCACTTTTAGAACAAAAGTTTATCATTTTTAAGCCTGAGAGTTGACAGTATCGTTAGAGTCAATAATATCGTTTATCACGATACTTTCCTGTCTCAATATATCGAACTTGAAATTTGTTATCGTGACAGGCCTAAGTAGCGCCTAAACCTTCTTTTTTCTATTACCAAATCGTTTAGCGGTGCCCAGTCCTACTCAAGAGCATGTTTTCTGATGGTAAAACATACTACGGTTTGCTAGCCTAACCTTTTCTCGTTTCTGAAACTGGCCCGTCATCTCTTTTTTTTTTTTTTTTTTCCACCTCTGCTCTGCTCCTGCCGCTGACACTCGCACGTTGTCGCACATTACACACATTGACCTGACATTTTCAGCAACCGTTTCAAATGCAAAACTGATAACAGAACAAAAAGATAGAAAGTAAAAAAAAAAAGAGAAAAAAAATCCCCATTAGCATTCTGCACGCCACCTACGTGCGAGGCCGCGGCGCTTCAGATCCTGCACGGGCCACAAGCGAAACCGCCGTTTTTCAGGTTATGCATTTCTTTTTCACACGCACACGCTCGCCTCGCCCACTACACACGAACGGAGCAGGTTCACATGTGGAGGGGCGCCCCGGTCTGAAAGTGAAAGCGGTTTCGCAAGAATTTCCATCAAAGTCAAATGTCACTAAACTTTGGCTTCCCCTCGCGTGTCTCGCAGGTTTAAACAATAGAAAACTTGACTATCCAGTTTAGGCTTTAGAAATCATAGAAATCTCTTCAGCTTTATGAGCGTGTTCCAACAAATGCGAACTTCTACAGCCAACAGCTTCCATGAATGGTGAAGCCAGGCCCTATATCAAAGTATGGCGAGGCATGATTTGTTCCATTTCAAGACATACACTGTGGTTTCTCCATCATTAAAGCTGTGGTTATTAAATTATTTTCTCGTAGTAGAGCAAACTTCACTCAGCACCATAGATCTCCATAGTAAATGCAACATTTGTGAAAGAAAAACAGACCCTGTGCGCTTTTGTGTGTCTAAATATAGCACATGTTGCTCCAGCGTGAGGCTAAATTAAGCTCTGACCTCTGACCTCTTAGGCTGAGCCATAACATTGTGGAACCAAAAAAGACACAGCAGGGCATGAAGAAAGACGTAATATACAAAATATAATCAGGCCAGATAATTATAAAGTAAAGCACAACTTAAAGGGGCTAGATGGAAGTAAGCCATTTTATACTCACTACTGCCACCTCAGGTCATACGTGTAACTGCAGCTTCTATATGAAGCTTGTGCATGACGGCACTTCAGACCCGAATTAACACCTTTTTGAGTGACGGTGCACGATTTTACAGGCAGTTGTGGTGAATGGGCTCATTCTACACATTAGGAACATGTAAACTCTATATAGTCCCTTTAAATACCCAAAATAATAATATACAAACACATGACACAAATCTAATACTACAGTTTGAATCATGGTTTGATTCAGGTCGTACAGCTTCAACATATTATAAGACAATGTTTAGTTGGCAATGGATGTGAATCTGACATCACAAAAAGGGGAAACTTGATGGAATTTGATTTAGCATGCAGCACAGAACGATATATCGCTGGTGTTTTTTCAATTATTAATTAATTAATATCCTGAATGCTCATATCTCGATATCGATATGATAACGATATCTCTTTCAGCCCTATACTCTATATATGAAAAGATCATAGTGTGTAAAAACATTCTAGCAGCTTTCAGGGTCTTAAAAGGCCTTATGTGTCTAAAGTTCTGTACATTAAAGGGCTAGATGCAAGTTAGTCATTTTATACTCACTACTGCCACCTCAGGTCTTGTGCGTAACTGCAGCTTCTATATTAAGCTCGTGCATGACGGCACTTCAGACCCGATTTAACAACTTTTGAGTGACGGTGCAGGATTTTACAGGCAGTTGTGGTGAACAGGTCTGGGCTCATTCTACACATTAGGACATGGCTGGAACATGTAGGGCAGGGGTAGGCAACGTAAGGCCCAGGGCCAAATTCGGCCCTCCCACATAAATTTTTTGAGGAAACATTAATGTTTCTTCAAAAAAGAGAGCTTTGAAGAAACATTAATTCATAAATCAGAGACCAAATACGTGAAAAGGACTCTAAAATCTGGAAAATACTGTCAGTATTTTCACATTTCACAGCAAAACCCCCCATTAGGTCATATAGGATGTGCAAAACGTCCATTTGTAGAAAAAAAGGTGCTTTGCTTTCAGCTACAATTGTGACTTTTGGCCCTTGGTGTTTTGGCAATGAAGAAAATTGGCCCTCCATGACACAAACTTGCCGACACCTGATGTAGGGGGAGGAACATGCTTAACAATTTTAAACTCCCTATAGTCCCTTTAAATTTGACTGTATGTGTGATCCTTTTGATGTGCCTTTTAAGAGTGAAATATGAATCCAGGGTCAAGCCTAGGTATTTAAATTCAGTTACTGGGTTGAGCTCAATGTCACCTAGGAAGACATGAGACTGCTGAAGTTCAGATGGTCGCTAACCAAACATCATGCAGTTTTCTTTGTGTTGAGTTGTAAAACAAGGCCTTGATCCAGTTTTGAAGCTGAGCCACAGCTAAAGTTAGAATTTGAGAAGCCTCCTGTGATGTTTATGTGTCAATATAACAGCGTCATCAGCATATAACTGAACATGACATTGAATTTGCTTTGGAATATACAGATGAGAAGATAAAACGCCATAAAAAAATGCAGTTATGCAGATTATCGTCATCCCCAACTATCAGCAGTCTGTGGTTTATAACAATAATAATAACTTAAACATTTGCTGCTGCTTTCTCTCTGCTGTCTATTTCCCGCGTAACGTCTGACCTATAGACGTGATACTGTGCCATTTGTTGACCGCCACAGTTAAGTAAGTCGCCCTAAAGCTGCAGCTAGGTCATGTCTGGAGAGAGGATTGCTTTGTGCTGAGTTTGGAAGTGCGGTCAGGGCCAAAACATGCAATTAGCCCCGGCACTAGCTCAGCACGTCTGCAGCCGGAGCGACAGGCGGCAGGTGAGTGACTGCAGCACGGCCAGGACTGAAGAGGGAGAAAGGGAAACTACCCAGGCCTTATCAGGGCTTTCCCTCCGAGATTTATTACTACAGGGGTGAGGAGTTAGGAAGAAGTCTCATAATGGTAATGTGAGGCAATAATGTGGTATAACGTTTGACTTTAGATCAGAAACACCAGCACTGACTTAAGCACACTGGGAAACGTGTATTGTAGCTGCAGGTGAATGGGGGAAAAATTGTGTAATCTGGAGATAACAACCTGAAACTTGAAACTCCTACATATTACTGATATAAACTGGAGGGAAGATTAACAAGTCAAGGTTTCTGTCATTTTTTGGTTTCATAGAAATAAGGTGTGGACACAGGGGCGTGCTGGGACTGAAAAACGGCCCTGGACTCTGGCCCAAGTTAGTGTAAATGCAGCCCTTCCACAAAGACATCTTACCTCCCGTCTTAACTGAGTGCCTTTTCTCGAGTTCAGCTTCTAAAAAATCTAAAAAGATTCTCAACTGGAAAGCAACGGTGTAACGCTTAATATGAAAGCTATGCCTACAAAAGTAATCGCTGCATTTTTGTCACATTTTATGTTGTTTTTTGTTGCTTTTTCATCAAACTCTGGCCCTCGAGATGATTTTGAGAAATATTATGACCCAAATCAGAGATCAAAGGCCTGTTAAAGTACCTTAAAATGTCTTAGCAGAGCACCCTTTTAGGTCTTAATCCTAAATTAATACTCATCTATAGGTTGAAATGACTTAAATCTACTTGAATTTAGATCTAAAGTTTGGAGTAGATTTGGTCTGGCCTTAGAGCAGATAAAACCTATTCTTGCCAATGGAACAAGCACAAGTTTCTTCTTAATTCAGATTATTTTGTATAATTTCAAGTGAATAAAAAATATTTTTTACAGTAAAAGTTAATTTACCTGATTTCCAGTGGGATTTATATTTGTTCCATTGGCTTTAGCGTTTTTATCTGATTTATACAAGTGATTTTGAGTCATTTATCTAATTTAAGATGGACATTTTAACAGTGTATATGATGTACAACACTGACATATGTAGAAAGTGATGCTTTACTTCAATTGCTTCAATTGGAGGGTCCGGCCCTTGGTCTTTTGACGATAGGGGGAAAAAAGGCCCTACACCGAGCAAACTTGCCTACCCCTGGAATATTAGATACAAAGATTTTTTTCAGTGGAGATTTTTGATATCTTGTTCAGTTTTTGAATCGGCTAGTTGTTAGTGGGAAAAAATGGACGTTTTGCCTTGTATTTTGGGATGCAAGAGGCTAGGAATGAGATAAAAACCTGTTACATCTTAGGGTTAAGTTAAGGGTTAGCAATTATGCAAACCTTGTGCCTATACCTACCCTGATCAGGTAAGGATAAAAAACCTTAATATATAAAATATCGTTAAGTACAAGACTGTAAAGTTTGGAGGCTGTGCGTGAGTTTTGCCACATCTGCACATGCAACTCTCTGACTTTTTGCTGCTGTTTCTCCCAGAAAGGAAATGACCTTTTTACTTTACAGAGTCATTTCGGTCGCCCTGCGTACAACATGCGGGCATCAAACATGTCAATATTTTTGAATGACGTACTATGAAAACGTGTGGGAAAGACGAGTCGATGAATAACTACCTGGTCTTTGTGCGTGCGCTCAGTCACGCAAATGTTGTCAGCATTTTTCCTCTCCCAGCAAAGGTATAGCTCCAAACTGGGGTGAGTTAGAAGCTCCCAAGCTGTTCCACGTTTTCCCGATTTAAATACAGTTATGTAAGCCTTTACATGATCCAAGTCTAGTTACACAAAATTAAAAATGTCGATTTTCTAAGCGGCTAAAAAAGGGAACTATATTGTGAGGCGTAATAACACCTGGAGTACTTTGACTCCAAAGACCGGACAGTTATACATCAACTCGTATAAGCTCAGGTAAGAACATATCTCAGTATGTTAAAACTAGCATAATTGAAAAAAATTAAAAAAATAACTCAAAATGTATTATTATTTTTTGACTTGCATTTTTTTAATGCCGCTGGGATTATTTTCCCTTCGCATTTCGTGCTCTGTGATGATGTCATCAGGCCGCGCTGCTCAGTTTACTTGTGCAGGTGTGAGGGCTGGCCAGCAGGGGGCAGGTGTGAAACAGAGACCTCTCCTTAATCGAGGCAGACTTGAAATCATTGGGCGGCACGGTTTAGCGTTCACGCCTCACAGCTAGGAGGTCCCGGGTTCGATTCCCACTTGGACGGGGCCTTTCTGTGTGGAGTTTGCATGTTCTCCCCGTGTCTGCGTAGGTTTCCCCTACCACTAAAAACATGTAGGGGATATTGTATATTGTCTAGGTTAGGTTTGCTGATTTTACCTGCCTTAGGATAACAGATGAAAACTAGCTACTGTGCTAACTCCGGCATATTTACATTGATGCTCTTAGCTGACATGTTGATTAATATGTACTGCCCTAATTCAAATAAATAAATAAATTCCCCTCTGGGGCCAGGACTCCCCTGAAAAAGAGACTCTTAATCTGTTATTTAACCAGATTATCCAGGTTAAAAAAGGTCAATAAATAAAAAAAGTAACAATTTGTGCTTTTATGACTGTTCAGAAAACAGAAACTCTGCATTTTTTATTCATGAATGAATAAATAAAATAAAGATAGACTTTTTTTTAAATGGCAACAAATAATCGTTTGAATAATCATGATTTCAATTATGACTAAAATAATCGTGCTCATAATTTTTTCAATAATCACGCTTTCCCTCTTTCATCGTTTGCAAACAAAGAAAAAACAAATTAAGTATGAGGCTTTCCAATGTGCAAAGTAAAAATAAAACTGTGTGAATGCCAAAACTCACACATAAACCACACGCATTGTGAACTGTAGGGGAGGACACGCAAACTCCTCCTAACCGGGTCACGACTTTCACAACCTGCGAGTTGAATCAAGACGCAGAGGTTACTCATAACGGTCCTAATCCTCTGACTGAAGCTTTGCTATGTCGCCCTCATTTTGTGCATTAAAATAAAGGTTCTGTTTACGGCGAGTGACTCATAATTTCTCATCTGCACAAAGTGTTTATACTGCAGTTCATCCCGCCCCGATGCCCTTCTTTAAATCTTATTAGTCACTTTTAGTAAAGCTGCAAAAACACTCCGCTGCTCCATGACCTCGCCTGGACAATAGGGCTGGAGTGACACAGAGGAAGGAGGTCCAAAACATGCACAATAGGGGGTTAGCGCTCCAGCCAGATTCCCCTCCTCTCCGACACACAGACCGCAGTGTCCAAAGGCTAACTCTCGCCGGTAATTAATGGCTCACGATGATTACATAATAGATTGCGTAAGGCTCGTCCTGACTCAGCACTTTTGGTTTACATGGACCGTGGTCGGCCCCTGCGCGGGACCAAGAGTTCAAACTCTCCAACGTCTCCTACGCACAAGCCAGGCCGGGAGCTCGTGCGGCCGCCGTCTGGACACATCCATCCTCACACCCTGTCAGCGCGCAAGAAATTCAGCAAAACAGACCAGATCATGTAACGTGAGCACGATGTTAGAGTTTTACAGATTATTACAGTAACGGCTTGTAAAAGGCTGCAATTGTTTATCTATATATCATTACTGCGATCTTTTACAAAAAACATTTCAATACTGACTAGAATTCACATTTTTCCATATGCCCAACAGCTCAACAGCAATTTAGAAAATAGTATATGTGTGGGCATGTTGCATCAACGACTTAGAAAATGTGCTTTTGGACGTGCTGTTCATTTTGCACGAGAGGAAACACTCTATTAGTGACACCTATGTAGTACGTACACAATGGAATAACTTGTATTAGTACATAATGAAATAGGACACGAGGTTAGAGTTAGAATTATGTCTTAAAGTCTTAAATCGACTTTTTCAAGCTTTACATCATGTTATTATGTCATTCCCTCATTAAAAACATGCCTGAAGTGTTGCCTTGGCACATTCATACGTACTTTTGAGTAATCTCTAAAAACTCTGATGGCAGCCATTTTAGGGACGGCTTTGCCTGAGTCCTCCTAGGAACGCCCCCACCTCCTGGTGACGCCTCCGAGCTTTCGTCACCAGCCGAGTAACCAATCACTGCTCCTCAGCAGAACCCCCTCCCCACTGATGCCACAGACAGCGTGTGGAGGGGGCGTGTCGGAAAGGGTCAGAGGTTCTTAAAGAGACAGAGGCCTATTTCAAGACATTCACTACAGCCATTTTGAAAGAGCAATTTTATACAAGGCAGTTATTCTAATTTACTGCATTTACAGACCAACAGAAGGTTGCGTCATCATTGTAGTGTGATATAGACTGGTGCTATGTGATTGAAAAAAGCTTAATACCCCCTCTTTAATACATTATGTACCAACAAACTACAGACACATGTTATTCCATTGTATATTGAACACATAGGTACAACTTATTACACAGCAAATTACATTGTACTAAATTTAGTTAGGTACAATGTATCAAGGGTAGTATAAGATGAAGTGTTTTGTTGCATTTTGTTTGGCTATTTTGACACTTTCCTCAAGAAGCTTTTAGATTTGGGTAATGCCTGGATAAAAACGAAACTAAATAAAGGCCATACCGCCTTCGCTCTGCCTGATCCCGTCGGACCTTGGATGGGAGACCTTTTGGGAACACCAGGAAGAGTGAATGAGTGAGTGAGTGAGTGAGTGAGTGAGTGAGTGAGTGAGTGAGTGAGTGAGTGAGTGAGTGAGTGCCTCTCGCTTCCGTCTCTGAGTGTCCAGAAAAGCTCTATATGAAACCGATGCATTATTATTATATTAACTGGAGAACATGTGCTCGGTTAAGGTTAGTGTAATTGTTACATTGAAGCATTATCCTTCAATGCCTATGAAACAATACAGTGCCCAAGGTCCAATAACACATAAAAACCAACATAACAGGAGGTTCTTGCCTATTGTGCATATGTATGTGCCGTTGTGTCCTTGGGCAAGACACATGGGTGAGCGATTCCTTTATGTAAAACACTTTGAGTGCCTCATGTAGGTGGAAAAGTGCTGTATAAATAGAGACCATGTACTATTAGTAGGTTTAATAAAAAAATAAAATAAACTTAAAGCTGGCATTTCACCACAAAACAACCAGCAAATCCGTTTAATCGTCTGGTTTCAAAGTGAGAGTGCAATGCTGTTGTGTCCTTGGGCAAGACACTCATTACAGCAGATCAAATCAGCACGATTTCCACTGCCTCTCTCCTCATATTCGCCGGCACTGAGGGAACTTCAGGCCTTTGACTCGGTGTTTGCACTTTGATATCATCAGCCGCTGTTATGAAGGCCGTAACGGTAATCACTGACCAATTTGCAGAAAGTCAATGCGGCAATGAACATAAACGCAGTGGGATAAAAGCGGAAACATTGCGCCGCGGGCTTTTACTGTGATATTTGCTCTTTCTCAAACGGGCTGGAAAAGGCCTGCGATTGTTAGCGTCAGTGTTGCGTAGCAGCCGCACAACACTCCGTGGCCTGAGGATCGAGCGACTCACAGAGGATCAATGTGTCAGTGTTTGCCGGGGTATAAATAAAGATTGTGCTTTACGGACATTTCTGTATTTAGACCGATTCAGGGGTAAAATTGGAAAGTGACCCGGGGACATAGTAGCACCGACCACAAGCAGGACAAATCTGGCTTTTTTCTCCCCTCCCAAAGCAAAAGGCCTCGTAGTTTATACATGTTTTCTGGCTATTTCTCTTATTTGAAGCAACACTGCGGGGTGTTAAAGGTTCTACTTTGCTATGTCAGAAGAACTAAGCCAAACATGCTCCCACGGTCCGACACGACAGCACTGTTTCTGCAGTGGGTTCTGAACCTCATACCCTCCACCTTACTTTTAACCCAGCACTTTTTCTCCAGTTCAGCCTTACCCAAATCTAAAAGCTTCTTGACTGGAGCTTACAGCCTCGTTTGAAAGACCTACAAAACTGATCTAAACTTTTTTGTTGCATTGTCACCGCATATTTGTCACATTTCTGTTGTGTTTTTGCAGTTTTTTTGCCATGTTTTTGTTGCTTTTGTGTCACTTTGTTGTTGCTTTTGCATCAGTTTTTGTTTTCATCTTTCATCTTTGTGTTTTCATCTCTATTTTGCTGCTTTTTTTTAAAGAAGCTTTTAGATTTTGGTATAGCCAAACTGGAGAAAATATGCTCAGTTCAGGTGGGGGTGAAGAGGTCAAAATAAGGATGCTAACCATAAAACAAAGGTTAGCCGTATGCTACATGCTAGCAACTAGAAACTAGCTGATGTTTTTTTTTACTTATATACGGAACAACTTATCACATTTGCAATTTTGATGTTGTGACATTATTCTACATAACGCAGTTTCCAATTGGCAGAGGCACATGTTTTTGGCCCAGGGCGGCCGTGGTCCATAGATGTGAATGCAGTGGCGAAAGTTGGCGACGTGAAGCACCACCATGTCACCATGTTCTCTGTCTAGTTAAGGTGTGATTGTTGATGTATTGTGATAATATCAGTGTTTATAATGCAGCCACAGCAAAGGACTAAGCTTTCTTCTCTGTTAGCATTAAGTTAGCCGTGGCTAATCACTCATTCAGAGTCCTGGGCCGAGCTGCTACACGCTCCCCCCACACAGACCATGAGCGCTGCTCTCGTCTCCATAATCTGCTCGACAGCCTCTGACTGGATTCACGTGTCTCCGCCCTGCACAGGTGAAGGTGAGCCGCGTGCTGCTGATATAATAGAGTCATGAGCAGCGCTCAGATGATCAGGACGTGTTAAATATCTTATGAGCAATAACATTGTTTCAGTTTATGTGAGTTTTACGCAACAAAAAGTAATTTATTAGTTAATGAAAGAAAACATCAAAAATTGCAATTACATCTTTGGCTAAATCGAAACATTAATAAGAACCCGATTTTGTTTGATCATGCTAAATATGCTTAGTCCCCTAGAAAAAAAAAATTAAAAGGGTGAAAAAAATAGCAATTCCCAAAACGGTAGGACCTAATGTGGTCACCCGTACTCAAAGCAAAGCAGCAAAATCTCCATGGAAACAAGCCTGCTCCCAGCTTCTTTAACACTGGTATGTGCGATCAAAGCTCATTAAGTTAAGCTAAGTTATACTTTATTAATCTCTGTGGAGAAATTTGTTTTCTTCATTTGGCCCATCCTCCATGTCGCTGGGGACCTGTAGGAGCACATCATGGACCCATCTCCATGATGTGGAGCCAGGCTGGTGGTCAGAAACACCTGTCTGGAGGATAAACCTACTGCACATGTTTCTATCACAAACCTACGCAGACATGGGGAGAACATGCAAACTTCACACAGAAAGGCCCCGTCCAGGTGAGAATCAACCCCGGGACCTTCGAGCTGTGAGGCACGAGCGCTAACCGCTGTACTACCGTGCCGCTCATCATGGCATCACTGATTATCCAGCAAGCCGTTAGCTAAAAGTAAAAAAAAAATCACAGTTTTATATGTCATTCCCAGGGAGCGCCAGGTCAATTTGAAATCCTTCTTTTTTTTTACAAAGACATTATTACTAATCTAAGCATGTAAAATGTCCGTGCAGAGAAATGTTTCCAAGCCTCAAACATGCGTGTCCACTTTAGTACAAACCATTCCCCTTGTTGGCCGCTCGACTGGCCTCTGTGCATTCAAACTGGAGACCCACAGATGACGGGGCAGAAAGGAGGCCTTCTCTGACCGGGCTGACGTCAGGCCACATGCACTAACTCGATTTGGGGGCGAGGAGACGGGCGAGGGCGGCCGGCGCACAGAGCGGCCACTGTGGAGCTAACTCGACTCACTTGAGCGCAGCGCGAGCCAAAGGAGCACCCGATGAATTTCCAGGAAAAAAAAGAAATAAATCTGCTCATTGTCCCGAGCATTAAAGTGCTGCAAAGTCACACGGCGGGACGGAGAAACGGGTAATATGCTTAGTCAGGGTCACTTTGACATTCAAGATATTCCCTTTAAGTTGTCAGCTTAACAATGTTCAATGGGCTGGACTTAAACATAGACCGACTTTCTTGATCCACACGGGAAATCTCATTATCACAGTGGAAATGGGGGTGGGATTGAATAAGTTTTCTTCTCCCCACTCTCTTTCAGGCTCAATTGGTACTTAGTATTATTTTATCCCCAATACCTCATGTGTGTCAAAGATACAGTGTTGCATTCATTTTTCATCAAGAGCCTGTATTGCTGATGGCAGAGTGTGACCACTGCGCAAAGCCTTCTCCAGCACACCCCAAAGATTCTCAATGGGGTTAAGATCTGGACTCTGTGGCGGTCGATCCATGTGTGAAAATGATGCCTCATGCTCCCTGAACCACTCTTTCACAATATGAGTCTGATGAATCCTGGCCTTGCCATCTTGGATTATGCCCCTGCCATCAGAGAAGAAGAAATCCACTGATGGAATAACCTGGTCATTCAGGATGTTCAGGTCTGATCTCCTTCTTTGGCCTCATAAAGGGCTTTTTCACCAAGGTGCTGGTTCGGAGCTGGTTCTGGTGCCGGTTTGGTTTCGTGCTGACTTGGTTTTCCACCAAAATGAGAGCTGGCATTGTGCCTATTGCCATAGCAACCCTTTGGGAAGTCAAAAATATGCATAGTAACATCATACTACAGACATGTTTGGATATAAAGTACACAAAAATAAGTTCATGCTCCTGTCCCAGCAGCCGTTAACATTTTGATGTCTTCTCTCTAACTGCTCCCTCTTGTTTTAGCTGTAGCTAAAGAGCATAAAGCAAAACAACAGTTAGTTTCCTCCACAGAGACTGTTTTCTTCCCCAGGAAGTTATCAGCACTAGCATTGGTTGTTTGTCAAAAGAGAAAGCCACACCCCCATTCGCCAACATCACGGGTGCTCCTTTCTTGGTCCAGCTTTTAACTGGTTCCCAACCAGCACCAGTTTTTAGAGCCAAGAGCCAGCATTTTTTCAGTGGAAAACGAAAGAGCCGGTTCTGAAACTGGAACCAGCACCGGCACCAGCTTGGTGGGAAAGGGCTAATAAGTGTCGCTGAACCTAGACCCGACCAACTGCACCAACCCCAGGTCATAACAGTTAGTAAAGGGGACTTTTATTTATGGTCAGGCAATGTATATGTAAAATGCCCACAACAATGTGCTATTTTCCATCTAGAACTCGCAATTAAGCCTTTGGGGAGTAATTAACTTGATCACATTAGTGGCACAGTCGGAGAGCGGGTCATATCATGATCACAAGGTCAGGGGTTCGAATCTCAGCTCCTGAAGTTGAAGGTGGGAAAGCGCAATATAGGTTGAGACCATTTACCATTCCCACAGTTTTTGTTCGACCTTTTTTTGGTCAGGCCGTGTAAAAGCATTTATAAGACAGGCACAGGGAACCAGGACAGGCTTCCAGGTCAGATCAAGAGGGGAGGGGGCGGGAGCTTGCTGTCTCTCTCATCATTTTGCAATCTTACAGACTATTTGCATTTGTGGCATTATAAAGCCTCATCGTGCGCACATTGATCTCCTCTCCAAATCTCCCTGAGCTAAACTTGGCCCCTGCAGAGCTGCTGATCTGGAGACGGATGGCTCTCCTAAACTCCGCAGACAGTTTGATAAATACGCCGGCTTCTCCTCTTCCCGAGACCCTCCGGGATCTTTTCTGCACCTCGCGACGGAGCGGGGCGAGCGGCGCACTGGGGAAACCCTGTTAGACTGACTTCCCCCTCCATTGTGAGAGAGGGAGGGCGCAGGAAGAGCTGGTTACTCCTGATACTGAGGCCACTCATGCGGGACCTTCCATGCCAAAAAAAAAAAAAACGTGGTAAGAGAAAGCAGTGAGTTTGAGAGGCGTAGATGAATGTGGTTTTACAGAGAGGAACAGCAACTTTCAGGTCTAGGTTGGGCAACACTATGAGCCCAAAGATTGAGATCAGCGGCTCACCCTGATGGCACATATTCCATGATGACAATGCCAGGATTCATCGGGCTCACTTTGTGAAAGAGTGGTTCAGGGAGCATGAGATGGACTGGCTACAGAGTCCAGATTTAACTCCACTGAGAATCTTTGGGATGTGCAGGAGAAGGCTTCATGCAGTGGTCGCACTCTCCCATCATCAGTACAAAGACCTTGGTGAAAAATGAATGCAACATTGGAGCTTTTTTCTTTGCAGAAGCTAGAATCAAATCTAAAAGTGGTCCAACAAAATATTACAACATGTGACCTTTTTTAATGGCAGCCTGACACTTTATTTACCTTGATACATTGTACCTAACAACATTTAGTACAGTGTAATCCACGTTGTAACTATCTCTAATAACTAGCACCTATGTAGAATGATTTTGAAGAGTTTTTTAAAGCAGGCTACTAGTTACCATAGACATGCACTAGCCTAGCACTAGCCTAGCACCACTAAACTCTTCAAACATAAGGACTGCATGAGGAAATGAGGCCCCATGTCAAAAATCCTGAAATATCCCTTTAATGTAAAAGCTGCAGTTACGCATAAGACCTTGCATAGTCTCTTTAAGGTTAGGGTTAGAGTCTTATGTCTTATTACATTATGTACCTCCAAACTATAGTATTGTATATTATGTATGTAACCCAGAGGTACTAGTTATTACACATTGCTACAGTACATTACATTGTACTAATTTCAGCAGGTTCATTGCATTAAGGGTAGTGTAAAATAAAGGGTTACTCAGCTTTTTCTTTGGGTTAGTCAATACATTACACAATACACACTGCAGTATGGGGCACCAAATCTGATACGTAAATGTGCTACAGTGGAATATGTGCAGATTCCTCTGCTGCTGATCCACTTTTGCACATCCTGCTAAGTTTGTTACAAGCAAACCCTTAAAGAGGGGGTATTATGCTTTTTTCAATCACATAGCACCAGTCTATAGCACACTACAATGATGACCAAACCTTCTGTTGGTCTGTAAATGCAGTAAATTAGAATAACTGCCTTGTATAAAATTGCTCTCTCAAAATGGCTGTAGCGAATGTCTTGAAATAGGCCTCTGTCTCTTTAAGAACCTCTGACCCTTTCCGACACGCCCCCTCCACATGCTGTCTGTGGCATCAGTGGGGAAGGGGTTCTGCTGAGGAGCAGTGGTTGGTTACTGGTGACGAAAGCTCGGAGGCGTCTCCAGGAGGTGGGGGCGTTCCTAGGAGGACTCAGGCAAACCTATCCCTAAAATGGCCATCAGAGTTTTTATAGATTACTCAAAAATACGTGAATGTGCCAAGGCAACACTTCAGGCATGTTTTTAATGAGGGAATGACATAATAACATGATGTAAAGCTTGAAAAAGTCGATTTTGCATAATACCCCCCCTTTAAATGTCCACCCAAAGCCTGTTTTTGACCAGAGGAAAACTTTCTAACAAGGTTAAAGGCTGAATTTTGCATCACGCGTGCTGGTTGCTCCTCGCCGATCTGATATCATCATGTTTTCACCGCATGAACCCACGCCTGTGTATATCGCTGACTGTGGCGGGGCCCTGGCGTCGCACACTGGCCCGTCTTGTGCTGGCCCGGTGCTCCGCGCTAAAATATGTGCATGTGTTTCAATGGGCCGCACAATGTTCGTCTGTGACACGCACAGAGCGGCGACTGTGGAGCGGCCGCGGGCATTTTTCACCCCGATGGCCGAGCGGAGAACGGGGGCCATAAGGCTGCAGTGTAAGAGCGCTCTGCTGGGGGCCCGGGCGGGGAGGGAGGGGGGACGACGGGTTAAGAGGAAATACAGATGCCCTGGTTCGACCTGGCAAACACGGGATATCCCCAAGGTTTTTCCAACGCTTCCAACTGTCAGTCAACGCCAAGCCCCGGAGCAAAGAGGATTCCTTCTGATGAAGAATGTGCTGCTGTCGCACAACCAGCAGCTCCACATTCAGAGGCATTTAAATATAGAGATGTCACTTTGAAACCTGTAGATTACTGCCTAAATGTGAGGACAAATGTGTTCTTTAAAGGGGCTAGATGCAAGTTTGCCATTGTATACTCACTGCTGCTACCTCAGGTCATACGTGTAACTGCACCTTCTATATCAAGCTCGTGCATGACGGCAATTCGGACCCGAAGTAACAACTTTTTGAGTACACATTAGGACATTCTTGGACATGTAGGGGGAGGAAAACACATAATTTTCACATTTTTAAACTTTGTATAGTCCCTTTAATTTATTGTTTTCATACAGCACAGCTCATGCTTCACAGCTAAAAGGTCCCGGGTTTGATTCCCACCTGGACCGGGCCTTTCTGTGGAGTTTGCATGTTCTCCCTGTGTCTGCGTAGGTTTCCTCTAAAAACAATGGGATGGCTGAGAGTGTGATTGTAGAGTGTGATTGTTGGACAACAATCACACTCTCAGCCATGGGTTAATTTGCAAAGGCAAATTAACCCATGGCTTCAACCCGGTGTGGTGCGTTCATTAACATGTCCCTTCCAAAAAAAACAATAAAAATATGATAGTGTCAACAAAAATAATTGATGGTGCAGGTTTGAATTGATGGTTCTTGTCATTAGTTACAAAGATTAGGTTTTGAATAAGCTAAGTATAAGGGTTTATGGGGTTCAATAAATTGGGTGATGGTAATTTTGTATCTGTAGTGCTACATGCAGTGGCTCTTTACCTGATTTTATTTCAAGAAATGGAACAAATTTTGTTTTTTCCTCCTTTAGTATACTGTAAACTCAAAGATTTGTGGGGGGGAAAAAACACTGTGTATCTAATTATAAAACATGCAGCAATTTCATGAACTTTCAGGCTATTTTGTTTTTGTGAAATGACCCCACAAGTTGTGAAACAAGCCTCGTCGATGTCTTACGAGTTTTGCGTTTCCAGGTGAAGGTTTATGTGCTGAGAAAGCTCAAACCCTGAACATTTAGTACTTCTTATCCTCGAGAAACTACATTTCACACACCTGAGGCGGAGGGCCCGGCGTTCAGACAGATCAACTCCCTGAAATGTGCAGAGATTCTCGTGAGACGAGGTGTAAAAATGTCTCAATTTTAGCTCGAGCCATGAGGTGTAGATTCCACTTTTCTCTCTATAATTATGCATTTTCTATCACCCTCCGATCGTAATTTGCTGCATGTTTTTCAGCCGTAACGCATTTAGCTGTTTTCCACGTCCAACATTAGCCTAATGCTTTTTTCCCAAACCGAGAAAAACACGCGAAAAGAGGAGACCCGATGAATCACGGTGACCCTCTTACCGACCACATAATGGAGCATTGTGGTGCACGCAGATACCACATTTCTCTGTAATGCATTTGAATTTATCTCTACAACTGCGGCGTGAAAGTATAAATGTAGTAAAGACCTTTAAGGACACTGATGGTGCGATAGTAGTTTTTCACACATGTACACGTGGGGAGTGAGAAATGAGCTTTAAAATGATCCTATCAGTGTTATTTTTCCATATAGCCATGCATTTTTCATATTTAATTTCAGTTTGTTGTCATAACTTCTTTTGTTTTTTCTTCTATTTAACCCCTGCCTACACAAGCACATTTTCAGGCTTTACCCAAATCTAAAAGGACCTGAAAAAAAAAAAAAAAGTCAAAATAGCCACAAAAACTAAAGGAGTGCCCCAGGGCTCTGTTTTGGGGCCACTCCTGTTTTCCATTTATGTGTACCATTATATGTTGGCCAGGTTCTTGTGGACACTAAATGCCATGTTTATGCTGATGATATGGTGATCTATAGCTTTGCCAGTGTCTCTACTTTACAAAACGCTTTTAATATACAGTAGTTCAGAGCATGTTTCTACAATTAGATCTTTCTTTAAATGCAAATAAGAGCAAGTTGATGCTATTTTCAAAAACAAATAATCTGCAGATTAAATATTTTAAATATCTAGGTATTTTAATTGACGAAAATGTAACTTTAAAGTAGGGCTGAAAGATGCATTGTTATCGTATCGATATTGAGATATGCACATTCAAGATATTAATATCGAAAAAGCAACCATATGTCGCTATCGTATTGATATCGAGATGTCGGGAATGTGACATCATATCGCTAAGCATTATGGGATTAGCAGCAATTTTAAACTAATGGAGATTTTAAAAGTTGAAATACTGGAGTTATTGTTCACATTAAAACACTTTTTACCAGCAGTAACTCAGCAGCTAGTTGTTCCACAGCTTTTTTCTCCACTTTTTATAGTGTTTTTTAGCTAATGTTAGTCAATGGACATGTATACTAGCAGCTGCAAAGATGGCGGATCTCCATGGTAACTGTGGAATTTCTCGAACTCTATAAAATTGTACTCTTTTGTATTAAGTTTTTATTTTTCTGAAAAATGCTTGTTTTTCACTTAACCCATAGTTATATCGCATCGTACCTATATTCAGATATCTGGCATGAATATCGTTCAGCCCTACTTTAAAGGCCATGTTGAACCATTAGTTAGGAAGCTGAGATTGAAAATCGGCTTCAGAAATAGGTTATGCTTTTCTTTTGATGAGAAAAAGAAACTAGTGGCAGGAACATACACACCACTGTGAACTTTATACGCGTGTGGGCCGACCAGCACTGAAACTCGTAGACTCACTCACTGGTTCTTTTATAAGGGTATTCTGCGTCTGCTCCCACCATATCGGCTGGTCGGTATTCTTTATGTTCTCAAGAATCACTGCTACTGTCTGCACCAAGTGTTCTGCCCCCACAACATGGAACAATTTACAAAAAAAGACTGAACTGATTTCAATCGGACAGTTTAAACTATAGCTCAAAGGTTTGGAAATGAAATCTATAGTTTGTAAATGTGTTTAAATAGTTTTATGAAATTGTTGCTTGAAATTTTTCCTGTATTCTAAATTGTCTTGACTGAAACTGTTCATTGGGGCCTGTTTGGTTATTTTTTTAAGTCCTGGGCAGGAGTTATTTCACTTTTTAATCAGTTTTACCAGAAAGTAGTTCCAGCTCAGTTGTTTATCGTTACTATGGAAACAGCTAGAACGTGATTTAGCTGTTGCCGGGCTAGATGTACATTATAGATAGTAGATAACAGTTAAGGGGGAAAACTTAACTGTTAACTTAACTTATTTCAAAAACTACTTTAACAAATGCTGAAATATGAATATAGTTTTCTACTAAATAAAGATACAAAGACATGGAGAGGAGCAAAGTGGTTCAACAGCCCATGAATACATAAATAACGGAGAATGCTAACTTGATGCTACATGTTAGCATCGGGCTAATGCTAACGGTTAGCTAGTGCTTGCTACAACTGCCGTTTTTTCACTTCTACTGAACAATCTGCTGTGAGAAAATATCCATATGGGCCTGATTTACACCTGACTTTATTTATGTGTGATAAATAAGTTCATATTCCACCAGAAAATGGCTAAAAAGAGTGGAAAATTGTGTTTCTCTAAAGATTCTATTTTCCCCCTCAGCGAATTCACGCCCCCTTCTATGACGAGATGCCGTCTGTATCTATCACTTTTTAACGGACACCTTCCAATCAGAATCGAGTATTCACCCAGACCATGGTATAAAAAAATAAAAAATAAACAACGCATGGAAACACGAGGAAAATGGTAGATCAGTTTTGTAGGTCTTAGCTTTCAAATGAGGCGTCACTCTGGCCTGTAGGAAGATTTTAGATTGGGGTAAAGCCGAAATGTAGAAAACGCGCTCCGTTAAAGTGGGGGTTGAGAGGTTAACCACCACATGGATTCAAACTTCTCTTTTCAGGGGAGTCCAGGCAACAGTTTCCCAGCCGTGAGCGGGTCCGAGAGGAAGAAAGCAAAAACAAAACCCAACATGGCGGAAGCGAGGAGGAAGGAGGAAGTCAATCATTTGCTTCCTGTGGTGACGTGTGCAGCACTCGCGCTCTCACAGCCGCACTTCCGCTCTCACCGCTTCACCGCAAGAGCAGGTGGGGCAAGTTATGCAAGACTGGCTCCAAATGTAAACACAACATTATATCCGTGGAAGGTCTTAAGTTCAATTCCTAGACTGTGAGAAACTTAAGTGTTTACCTACTTAAGAGGAGCAATTATTATAAACACAAACCTTAAAATGGGGAATGAAAGTTCAGTATGTATTTTGTGTCAATATTCCTCAGTCGATTTGCTCTTTTATCGTATGTGAGCGGTCCAGTAGTCGACTGGACCGGTGTGGATGAATGACTACGACAAGTCAAAGTTCAAGTGCCAGGCCGAGCCTTCCAACATGGCTGACTCACTGACCAGTTCCCGATGTTTGAGTTTCGCCGAGCGGACGCTGCCAGGATGTTTTCACATTCTTTGGCTCCGGTCGGTTTCGTTCCCAAAACATGACGTATGACGTAAACTTTCGAGCGAAACTATTAAGAACACGGTCTTAAAGCTTGATCGAAATATGAAGTCCCTGCTGCCATGTTGCATCTGTAAATAAACTTTAAAAAAAATAAAAAAAATAAAAACAAACTACAAGCCTCTGTATGTGCTGTTAGCTTTAGTATGCTAAAGCTAATTGGAATTGTTCTCGTAGTTTTTTTGTCGTGTTTTTTTTCAACATTTTTTTCATTGCTTTCTTGTCACGTTTTTGTAGCTCATTGGTTTTGTTTTTATCACTTTTTTGTGTTTTTTGTCACTTTTTGTCATGTTTTCATAGTTTTTTGTTGTTTTTTCATTGCAATTTCATTGTTTTTCCTGTTGCTTTTTTGTCGTCTTTCGCCTCATTTTTTTCCGTTTTCATCACATGTTTGTCACCTCTTTTGTTGTATTTTTGTTCTGTTTCATCCTCGCTTTTAGATTCGGATAAAGCCAAACTGGAGAAAATGTGCTCGGTTCAGGCGGGGGTTAAGAGGTTAAAACTTTAAAGTAATAGTCTGGAAGTCTAAATGTTTAACAAATGTTATAAAATGTGCTAAATCCACCACCTGGTCTTGCATTTTGATGTAAAGTTAGTAATAATATATATACATTGTTTGTAAAGTCCCACCTTCCCAGATCTCAGCAACTAATCAGAGTCTAGTATCCTCCTGCATTGACCAATGAGATGAGCTTTTTCTTGTGAACCAGCCTGTCAGGTCCAATCAGGAGGGGGGGAGGAGCTTGATCGCTTACTTTTGAATATTCTGCTCCTGTTCTCGTGTTTGGAAACTAAGAAGGGCTTTCTGGTAGAAGAGGGGCGGGCTTTGATTGTTTACTTTCAAATTTCACTCTCTCTCTCTCCTCTCTTTGCAAACTTACAGACTGTCACTTTAAAACAAACTCAAACCAGGACCAAAACAAGGCTAAAATGGACTGAAATCCTTATAATTATCACATTTTGCGCACCTAAACCTACTGTACATGATTGTTTTCAGAGATATAGATAAATATTGTATAACCCTTTTCCCAAACTGCACCTCAAAGTGACCAAACATGGCAACACTACAACTATGCTCCACTCCCAAAACATCACGTGGTTACGCCGGAGCTACTACAAAAGCCGCGGGCAGAAAAACACTGGCGGTGACTCACGGTAAATGACTGTTTACCTGAGCGCGCTGTGGAGTGATGAGCCCGTACGTGTGGGCGTGAATGAGAAAGTATGAATGAGGACGGGACGGGGTGGACGGGACGGGGCTCTGGCGCAGGGAGAGGATCGATACTCACTGAGGGAACGCTCAAGCAAATTCACAATGCTCCGTTTGACCTGATTTGTTTGAGCTTCGGGGAAAAAAACCTGCAGAATTTACAAGAGATTATCCAGGGCTCTTTCCGAAGAACTGAAGTGAAGGTTGTAACTGCAACTGAAGCCTCCAGTTTCAAGTTGCCAATGCAAGACGAGCCAAGCGCAGAAAATGTCATCATAGTAAAGAAATAAAAGTATCAAAAGGCTGTAGTTGTATTTTTGTCACTTTTTTGTCGAATTTTTTGTTGTATTTTTGTCGCTTTTTGTTGTGTTTTTGTTACTTTTTTCTTGTATTTTTGTCACTTTTTTTGTTGTATTTTTGTCACTTTTTTGTTGTATTTTTGTCACTTTTTTCTTGTATTTTGTTGTATTTTTGTCACTTTTTTCTTGTATTTTTTCACGTTTTTGTTGTATTTGTGTTGTATTTTTGTCAATTTTTTCTTGTATTTTGTTGTATTTTTGTCACTTTTTTCTTGTATTTTTTCACTTTTTTCTTGTATTTTTGTTGTATTTTTGTCACTTTTTTGTTGTATTTTTGTCACTTTTTTGTTGAATTTTTGTCGCTTTTTGTTGTATTTTTGTTGCATTTTTGTCACTTTTTTGTTGAATTTTTGTAGCATTTTGTCACTTTTTTGTTGTCATCATAGTAAGGAAATAAAAGTATCAAAAGGCGATGACGCTGTAGTCCATATATGGTCATGTCCTTGCCCTGGCCAAAGACGAAGCAAAACTTAAGGACCCGTTGCCACAAAATGAGTTTTTTTTTACACTCTTGCAACGATATCTCCACTTTAGTAGCTGCAGCAAACTCCAAATTTTCCGGTCTTATCAGAGGGACTTTCCTCGCCTGATTTGATGAGCTTTGAACCACAAAAAAAGGCGAAATGTTCACTTATAAATAACCTATTCAAAAGCTAAACTAAATATCCAAAAAGCAAAACAAATCAGTGCAACTAATATATTAACAAAATGAACTCATACATTTAAACCTGACTCTATGCATTTTGTTTTGGCCTTGAAAATATCAGATGATTCCCACCTGGACGGGGCATTTCTGGGTGGAGAAATGCATGTTCTCCTCGTGTCTGGTTTCCTTTGGGTACTCCGGTTTCCCCTACCACTAAAAACATGTACAATAGGTTCCCCTCTGGAGCCAGGACTGGAAATGAGATTCTGGTAACGCTGGCATATTAAGGTTTGCTTCTTAAGTATGAATAAGCATTAATAATTAGTAGGCCATGCAAAATATGCTTATTCATGGCCTACCTGAACCTTAATCCTTACATTAAACCGATTATTAATGCTTAATAATACTTTATTAATACTTAAAGGGGCTACATGGAAACTTAATTTTTAAGGTTCTTTTTGAAAGACACTAGGTAAAAAAAAGCTTGTTCAGATACCTTGCGCGTTTCGACGGACAAGGTGTCTTTCAAAAAGAACCTTAAAAATTACATTTGTTTTCAAGAAGACATAATGAATGAAGAAGGGCTAGATGCAAGTTGGCCATTTTATGCTCACTACTGCCACCTCAGGTCTTATGCGTAACTGCAGGTTCTATATTAAGCTTGTGCATGACCTTCGAACAACTTTTTGAGTGACAGTGCAGGATTTTAGAGGTAGTTGTGGTGAACAGGTCTGAGCTCATTCTATACATTAGGACATGGCTGGAACATGTAGGGGGAGGACAATACATAATTTTAACATTTTTAAACTCTGTATAGTCCCTTTAAAGGCCCTATACCTGATTTTTCCATTTCAAACAATGAAGCCACTAAATTGAAATGTTGGTGGGGGTAAACTCACCCCTAATCTTCCTCACATATTAGTAGTATCCCAATTCTGGGACCGGGACGTGTTTATAGGCACATTTCACAACTTGCAGGGTCACTTTTCAGGATCACATTCACAACAATGCTAGAAAACTAACCTGCAAGTTCATGAAATTGATACAAATGCTTTATAATTAGATCTACAGTGTTTTCTCCACAAATGTCTGAGTTGATAATAAACTTAATATATACTTCTACTTACTTACGAGCCCTCATTTTTTACATTAATGATCTCCAGCAAAAGTTTGTAATGGATATCTCTGAATGTTTTCGTTTTCTCCTCGTTCCCCTGCAGCGCCTTCACATCTCATGCTCGTGCTGATTCCTGTATTGATAGTAAACACTCGCTCCCAGCTGTACACAAACACAGCGCGGTTACTACGGCCCGTCCCGCTGCTCTGGGTCGGCCCAAACCTGTCTGCTCCGGCCCCTGACCTGCCTCTGTGGGACTGGCCCGAGCAGAGGGGAGGGAGGAGGGTAAAAACACACGTGGTGGAGCTGTGTGCGGGACGGCAGCAAAACAGTGCATTGTGAAACAGAGTCACACGAGTTACTCAATCCAAACTGACCGACTTTACATCACAGGGCGAGGAGCGGGACATGGACACGCTGCACGGGGTCACGCTCCAACGGGACAAAACACAGGAGCCAGTCAGACTAATAAATCAGTACTGCAGAAGAGGCTACAGTTTTAACCTCTTAAACCCACCTTAACCCGTTCAGCTTAAATCTTAAAGCTTCTTGGAGCTTACAGCCTTACAGACTATAATGCTGAATTTGAAAGCTAAGACCGACAAAATTAATCTAAACTTTTTCCTAGAGTTGTTACAGCATGCGTTTTTGTTGCATTTGTGTTGTTTGTTTTGTCACTTTTTGTTGTGTTTTTGTCACTTTTTTTGTTGTGTTTTTGTCACTTTTTGGTTATGTTTTTGTTGAATTTGTGTAACTTTTTTGTTGTTTTTTTTAATATTTTGGTATTTTTGTTACTTTTTGTTGTATTTTTGTTACATTTTTGTCACTTTTTTGTCGAATTTTTTGTTGAATTTTTGTCGCTTTTTTGTTTAATTTTTGTTTAATTTTTGTCACTTTTTTGTTGTATTTTTGTCACTTTTTTCTTGTATTTTTTTCACTTTTTTGTTGCATTTTTGTTGTATTTTGTCACTTTATTGTTGTATTTTGTCACTTTTTTGTTGAATTTTTGTCACTTTTTTCTTGTATTTTTCTCACTTTTTTGTTGTATTTTTGTTGTATTTTTGTCCATTTTTTCTTGTATTTTTTTTACTTTTTTGTTGTATTTTTGTCACTTTTTTTGTTGTATTTTTGTCACTTTTTAGTTGAATTTTTGTCGCTTTTTGTTGTATTTTTGCTGCATTTTGTCACTTTTTTGTTGAATTTTTGTAGCATTTTTGTCACTTTTTTGTCGTTTTTTCTCACTTTTTTGTTGAATTTTTGTTGTATTTTCGTCACATTTTCATCACCTGTTTTGTTGCTTTTTTTTTTTGGATTTTTTGCCACTTTTTGTTGTGTTTTCATCCCGTTTTTTGTTGAGTTCTGTCACTGTTTTGTCTGTTTTTGCCAGGTTTTTGTCACTTTTTTGTTGCATTTTGACGCCTGAAGAAGCTTTTAGATTTGGGTAAAGTCAAACTGGAGGAAATGTCCTTGTTTTCATGTTGGGGTTAAGTGGAAATAGAACTTGCCGTACTGGGATAACTGAGTGAATTACAGAGCAGCATTCGCAGCAGCGGCTCCCCCACCTGTTTCCAAGTGAATAATAATTAGTAAGACTTTCTCCGACGCACTCGCAGTATTTGATAAAGTGTGGATTACAGGGCCGGCGCCTCCATCACATCTGCTTCTCCTCCTTTAGTTAAACGTGACTCAGCGTCTCAAAGCCTGGAGTCGCTCGATCGCTGAGGAAATCCCTCTTCAGGCTCGGCTTTTTAAGGTGATCAGTCGCACTTTGACCTCTCCAGGAGCGTTTACACTCGGAGCACGCGCCTTCTCTTCCCATTCCTACAGAAGTCATTTTGCAACATTGACTGTTTATTTGGGGAATGTCTTCTTCGTCTAAGGGTCATTATTCACTATTTCCTGGATTCTGTTGCTTTCATTGGACCTTACAGCGCCATCCACTTGTTAGCCAGCCGTTAGCAGATACAATACTGCCCTCTTTTTAGCAGTTCCCATTGTTGCCTGCGGAGGGCGTATACTTTTTTTCTGTTTCGATTCCTTTATTAAATTATTTGTCATTTAGAACCATAAAACAGATTAATAAGGTTAATTTATTCCTTTTTCTTCCATTTAATTTCTTTTACATTTTTTTGTATCATTTGTTTGAGGTGACACAACCAAGAAACGTCCTTTAATGACAAAACGGCGGGGAAAAAAACACTTTCCAAGTTTTTCTTATTTTTTTCTCCCATTTTCAACAAAATTTTTCATGTTTTTTCCCCAAATTTTCCAAATTTATTCCAAATTTTGTCCCTAAATTTCCCAAAATGTTTCTTTTTTTGTCCAACTTTTTTTTTCGTGTTTTTCCCCCAATTATTCACCAGATTTTTACATTTGTTTTCATGTTTTTACCTAAATTTTCAATGTTGTATTTTTTTCAATTTTGCCTCAAATTAAAACCAAAAAAAAGTCTAAATTTCCCAATTTTTTTCAACATTTTCCCAATTTTGAATGTGTTTTTTCAGCATTTTTTTTTTTCAATTTTTTCCCCCAAAAATCTTTTTTTCACCCCAAATTTACAGAAAATATTCCACTTGTTTTTCCTAATTTTTTCAATTTTTTTAAACTTGTCTTTAACTTTTTATTCATTTATATTTTGATGACAAACAGCATCAAAACTTGAATACAAAGATTCTATATTTCTTTTTGATACCTGCTTTTAATACTTTAGAGACTGCTGTATCTGACGGCGCCCCCTAAAGTCCGGGCCGATCACTTTGACTTGCATTCCACCCTGAGGAGGAGGTGGAGGAGGAGGAGGAGGAGGAGGAGGAGGAGAAGGAGGAGGTGGTGGAGGAGGAGGTGGAGGAGAAGGTGGAGGAGAAGGAGGAGGTGGAGGAGGAGGAGGTGTCGAGCGCACACTGGATTAAAACGCTTTTGGCAGGAAGGCCCTATAAAGGCGGTATAAAGAAGGCGGTATAAAGAAGGCGGAGGAATGCTGGCGCACAGGGCTTTAATTACGAGCTGTGCACATAAAGAGGGAGAACAGTGGAAGAGGGAAGAGCAGTTCCGCTGACTAACCAGTGGCACCAGACTTTGGCCCCGCGGCTCCAGGATTCCAGTAAACGTCTCCGTTATGCAACTCCCAACAAGTGTCGCTGTGAACCACACGGGCTGCGCTCGCACTGAGGGGAAATGCTCGGTATGTCGGAGGAGTTCAAATCTGAGGGTAAACGCTTTTCTTGGTTGTGCTGTGGATAATAGTCATTTATCTCAAGATTGCACCTAAATTTGCAATGAAGCCAAGTTATAAAAGAAGAGTAAATTCACTATATGCACATTTTAATAGAGGAGAATAAAATATGAAATGCCAGACTGATACAATAAGCACAACACTGGAAATTACATGAATTTACTTAAAAGATTAAATCTAAAGTTTGAGCAGGTTTGGTCTCGTCTTAGATCAGATAAAACCTCTTATTGCCAACTTTTTTTTCTTAAGTCATATAATTTTTGTATCATTTCAAGTGAAAAACACGACAAAAAGTGAATATAAAGCATTGGCTTCAATGACTTGAATTGAGGAAATGTATCTTGTTTTGAGCGGTTTTCACTCATTTACACTTTTTTCCTGATCTAGTTTGTAATAAGAAAGTAAATCTGCCAATGGGACAAAAACTAATTGCCTACTAAAGTCGGTAATGAAATGAATGTCAAATAAAGACAAAATGTTTTGTCATGAGTCAGAAACAAGTCATTTGCCAACTACATTTTAACTCATCCAAACTACTTATTATGCTCAAATTGAGACATTTAAGGTAATGCACAGTGGTCACACTCTCCCATCATCAATACAAGATCTTGGTGGGAAATGCATGCAACACTGGATCTTTCAGCATTTTGTTTTTCCAAGTTTTTCCCCAAATGAAAAAAAAAATCTTTTTTTCATATTTTTTCCCCAAAATTTCCATTTTTTTAATTTATTTTTTTCATCTTTTTTCCAACATTTTACTTTTTTTTTTTTACTTTTTTTTTCATATTTTCCCCCAAATTTTCCATATTTTTTTCTAATTTTTTCCAGTTTTTTTTCTATTTTTTCCCCTAATTTTCCATATATTTTTCACATTTTTTTTCATCTTTCTTTCCCAAATTTTCCAGTTTTTTTCCATTTTTCCCCCCTAATTTTCCATAGTGTTTTTTACATGTATTTCCCTAATTTTCCCCAATTGTTCACATCTTCCCCCAATTTTGTTCCAACATTTTCCATGTTATTTTCCCAAATGTGCCCACATTTTCCATCTTGTCTTTCACTTTTGTTTCTTGAGTCCTTAAGAAAAGACATTTTGTAGTTTATCTTACCTTAATAACTGTTGTCTTTGTGACTCACTGATTGCCATTTCATTTTCTATTTAATGTGTGAATTATGCAGCTCCAGTTCACACATGACTAATCCAACAGTCACCCTCTCCTCAGCCAGACCTGTTCCACTGTGTGACATCATCAGGTGGTAATCCAGGAGTACAGTAAAAATAGTGTGATATTGTGTCATAAAGCCTCGAAGTGCACACGTTTAAAAACTGTCTCCTTTGCGACAGATTTAAGACACAGATCGCCGTCTTTGCTGCTACAGAAACTCGGTCGTTTGATTTAAAAGATGCGCCTCGTTTCAATCTACGGTAAACCAGATGATTTCGGATTCGCCGCCTCGTAAATCTCGCCGTAAAATCTACGCCATGTTGTAAAACTTCAAAGCGCACGTTCAGGGGTTTAATTGCTAAATTGTCTCATTTTTTGGTCATTTTCCTCAATCATAAGGTAATCACAGTGTTTAGGACAAAGTGTGAAGAATGTGGGCGGGCCGAGTCGCACGCTGGATTCTGATTGGCCGAACCGGGAAAAATAAAAGGCTTTCACTTTATTCTGACATCTATGAAAGAAGAGAGGTCTTTTTTAACTTTACCGTGACAGTATTGGTCCTTCAAAGTACCAGGATGTATGCACTGTGAGGCAAGTAGAATGGATTTAATGTCATTTTTATGCCTCGATTGGAAAACCTGTCTCCCTACAAGCTCCTCCCACCCCTCCTCTTGCTCCCCTTTTGCTGTGCAGCTGTTTGAACAAAGTGACTGGCTGTACTAAGGCCATGGCGATTCAGCTCAGTAAGAGATCGAGAGGGGACGAAGAAGAGCGGTTTGGGAGCTGCTGCTAAGAATGGCCACCAAGGAAAACTCTAAGATGGCTCAAAGATGCGCGAGGTCGGCTCCAGACTCGGCTCCAGGTTTGTTTTTGACGAGGGAACAACATTGGAACAGGGATACTATTTGCACGATCTTTGTCAAGTTCACTTCGGGGGCCAGTGTGAACACGCCCCGGGACCTTACACTAATCTACCCCACTTCTTTCTCCCCTTTGTGCGTCCCCCCTTTTCTCCCTGCGAACATTAAGTTGTTAGCTTCATGGGGTTCGACCGGGGGGGCCTCCTCTCGTCAGTAAGCCTTTTAAACTCTCATTGTGGGCCGCTTTGTTGCACGCAGCGAGGCGGGCGAAGGCTGTGGCGAAGGCTGGATGGATGGATGGGACGGGGGGCCAGGAAACAGAGGAGGGTAAAAAGGGAAGAGGGGGGGTGTTTGAACACAGCTGGGCCTCATGTTTTGGGGTCATGCCAGGTCCGGACTGCCTGGGGACTGGAGCGTTTGGAGACAGAGGACGGGGCTGTTCTGGGGGGCGCTAATATATTTTAATTCATATTCAGAGACGCCGGCCGATGTTGATTCGGGATTACAAAAACATTACCTGCTTTGTGCTCGACTGGAATCGCAACAACTTGGTTCAGTCTTAATCAGAGTTCTGGTAATGTCGAGTACAAAGGAAACTAAGCAGAGATTAAACAGGCAACAGCTGCTTTACATTTTATATATACTGTTGCTCCCAATACAAAACATGCTCCTAAAGAAAATGCTATTCTGTATGTGGGTAATCACAGAATGAAGACCTATCTCTATTTTATTATATTTATTGGGTGAATGATAATAACTTAGACTTGTTTATAAGATAGCTGGGAGCGAGGCCCCTCCGATGACAAAAAACAAGTACAATAGGCGTAGGAAATGTCCGGCGCGGGAATCAAACCTGGGACGTTGTTGCTGTGAAGCTCGAGCCATTGAGCTGTGTAAGGACAGTAAACGTGGATATCAATACAACGATGGTTACTTTTGAATCAAACTGTATTTTTAAAGGTGCATTATGCAACTTTTTGGGTGTAACTGGTCAGCATGGCGCCTTTACTTTCCACCACAGTGGTTTCTAGGACGCTCCAGGATCAATTGTTTGGAAGGTTTTCACTGCTGACGGAGCCTCTCACCAGAAAACCTTCAAAGCAATTGACCTGGAGCGTCCTAGAAACCACTGTGGTGGAAAGTGAAGGTGCCCACGCTGACCAGTCATATCCGCTCGGTCACTACAAGGTCAAATACGCACAAATATTAACCTTTTTTTTTTCCCGCATAAAAATTACATAATGCACCTTTAAGCATTTTTGAGCCGGTACAGAATCCGTCAAAAGTTCGGAAACCCTTTTTATGTATCTGCTTTCCTTTCCGTTTCCTTTAAAAGGCGGCTATTTTACAAGAATCTATCTATCAACTTTCAACTCTCATTCATCCAGGGAGCATCCATTGTAGAAAAGGTTAAATCATCGACTGGACAGGGTTTTGGTAAAGTTGAGGACGTTTCGGTTTCTAGTCACAGAAGCTTCTTCTTAGCTCTTCAGGTCAGAAAAGACAGTTCGGGTAATTCGCCTTGGGGGTTCGCTGCTGTCAAAGAGACTAATATCAATCTTCCAAACACCATAAAAAAAATATCAAATTGCACTAAACCAAAACTTAAAAAAATCTGTGCTTTTTTATCAATTTACTTTGAAAAGTCGATCTTGAAAGTTCTCGCTAACTTCGTGTGCAGAGCTTTGTAGTTCCGGATCACGTTTTCGATTGTTGGAGCGATTAATGAGCACGGCAGAAGGTGTTTTTCATCATTGTTTGGCTGTAGCTTCACTCGCCCTCAAAGGCCTCCAGGCTGTAGCCACCCCCCAAGACGCAAAGCATTATGGGTCATTATGGGTTATGCAAGGAATAAATAGTGTCTTTTCTGACCTAAAGAGCTAAGAAGAAGCGTCTGTCCATTCATGAATTCAGTGAGAATCCACAATAAAATGGTCTTCAACGCATCAAACAAGCCCCTGAAAGGTTTGCCTACTTATGAATGATTAACACAGGTTTGTAAAACTGTGGGAAAGTTTCATTAATGATAAATGAAGTGTATTACAAACTGCCGAACAACACTTTCATACAAATCCAGCTTATTTGTTTCCTTGTGTGGTTGGACGCAGCCATAGTACAAGGACAAACACCCTGTCCCCTGACACCTGACCCGCCCCTCGCCCATATGCATCGGCCAGCGGAGTCAGCGGGTGCAGCGGAGTCAGCGGGTGCAGCCGTTGACCCCGGTGCCGTCCGTCCGCTGGCTGCGCCCGGTCCCGGCGTTGTTTGTGCGCTCCCGCTCGGCGCACTTTGTTTTTCGGGCCCGCGTGGGAGTGCGTCCCCGGGGTCAAGAGCGTACACCCGGTGGAGCTCCATTGATCGGGCCGTCCCACATCAAAAGAAACCTTACAGGCGTCCAGCTCCGGCGGCTGCAGTTCAATATTGACCCAGCGGTGACGTGCGCGGAGCGGACAAACACGGGAAGAACTGGCCATGCTCAGACTTCTCACACCGAGTCCCGTCGCCGGGGTTTGAGCCTCAAGGCAACGCCTCGGACAGGGATGGGAAGTCGAGTCGTTCAAAAGAGCAAAAGACATCATTTATTTACTGCCACAAACGTAAATAATACAATTATTAGCTCTAAAGACTTACAAACTTTCATTTTCTCCAGTTCAGCTTAACCCAAATCTAACCGGTTACAGCCTATGGGCCAGTGTAAAGCCTCATTTGAAAGCTAAGACCTACAAAACTCATCTAAACTGATCTTTTTCCTTGTGTTGTTGCCATCACTTTTTTGACTTTTTTTTCCCTTGCTTTTTTGTTGTTTTTTGTCACTTTTTATTGATTTTTTTGGTCACTTTATTGGAGCTCTCATGTTGCATTTTCATCCTCGTTTTTGAGGTGTCATTTCTGTTGCTATTTTGACACTTTTTTTCAAGAACCTTTTATATTTAGATGAAGTCAAACTGGATGTAATGCACTCGATTAAGAGAAACCAGCCGGAAAACTTTGTCGTCATGTACACATTGAGGCGGCGCTGTTTTGGGATTTAGTTGAGTGGCAACAATCCAGACCATTTTTCATGATATTTGTTGCACCACAGCGTATTCTATGTTATAGATATGGACACATGCTATGGCTCGTTTGAAAAATAAGACTCTAAGCTCTCTGCAGGTGAAAACAGTTTTTTGTTTCTAAAGCTAAACAGCGGCTAGTTTTGACCAAAATCACAGATTTTTTTCTAAATTCAGAGATATTGCGTGGATTATGAAACACTCTCCTTTCTGATTAACTCCTCTCTCCTCTCTAGACAGACACTAACGTTATGGGAAGAGGCAAATGCCTAAATATATTTGTTTCAAGTCAATTTCCAAAGACAACATTGTCGTTTTGAAACACTGCGTGTTGTCGATCACTTTTGCTCATTATCGCGTGTGCTTTTAAAAAGTCTGGTTCTCGGATTGAAGACTTTAACAGGATGTTTCTCAGCCGTCCTTGGACCGATTGTAACCTTTTAAAAACTCAGAGAAATGTTAAAATCTCAGCTGTTTCGACCCTTTTTGTCAAACGCGCTCCAGAGAGCAAGAGAGAAGTGTCGGCTTTACAGCTGTTCACTACACAACACCGCGCTGCCTCAGACTAGAAAAAAAGAAAACGCAACATATCTAAAATGTCAAAATCGTGACTTTTCACAAGTTTTTGATCGTCATTTATTTCACTTCTGTTCATCACAGAGCTGCCAAAATCACACATAAAGTGTATTAGAGTGTCTCGTTTCGCAATAGAAAAAACAAATGCAAACATTTGTTCCGTTTTGGCACTCAGTGTGTTAAAAAAGGTGCACCAACGTAATGATGTTGTTATAGGCTTTGTTGACAAAAACGACACTGGCTCCAGGTTTGTTTTTATTGAGAGAACACTGTGACTAGAGAAGAGCGTTTTGAACTCTTGATACTCAAACAATGCAACAACAGTATTACCGGTTTTAAAGCTAAATGACTCGGCAGATTCCCTGTAACTCCAGGTCCGCTCCGCTGAAACTGTACCTCACAGTCCGGAGCGCTCTCTTGCATAATACAGTGCGTCTGGTGGAATATGGCTGCGAGCTGCGGTCTGACTCAGCCCGTCTGCCGCGCTCACACATGACGGGGCCGCGGAGGAGCCAGGTGGGGCCGGACTGAGCTGGACACCCGCCCCGGCACCCGGCCCTCGCCAACGGGAGCGCCGGCAGATGGAGCGGTGATGCGGCGCCCTCGCTGCCACGGACATTTATATTTAAGTCCTGTCTCTAAGCAGAACGCGGCCGCCATGATCCGTTTGAAATGTCTTCACACTTATACGAGGAGAAGGAGGAAGCGCGTTCAGGCGGCGGCAGCGGCATATTTCTGCTCATATGGCGGCGCTGGAATGACACTTTTAGGCTTTTGGTCTAAACCTGAGGCCAATCTTTGTGCATTTATAGGTAACAGAAAGTCAAATGTACTCATGTAATTGACTAAAACTGGACTAAAATTTGACTAAAACCTACAGAGTTCGGGAAAATCCACTATCGCCATGGAGATCCGCCATGTTTGTTGTTGTTAGCAAAGCATACATTCTCCATAGACTAACATTAGCTAAAAGACAGTATAAAAAGTGAAGAAAGCAACATGGAGCAACTCCATTAACTGCTGAGTCACTGCTGGTAAATAATCTAACTCTGTGGTGTCCAAGTGTTTTTAAAATCTCCGTTAATTGCTGCAAATCCCATGATGCTTTGCGGTATGACATCATAGTTATGAAATCTATTGAGTTTCACATTGGTTAGTGCTAGATCGTATGCTCCGGAGGGACTGTCTGCTGTGAAAACGTGGGGCCAGGGAAATGGTTAACCTCTTAACTCCCGCCTGAACCGAGAGGATCTTTTTCCTCACGTCATCAGATTTTTTTTCCAACATTTTTTTGTTGGGTATTCAACTCATTTTTGTAACTTTTTTTTTGTGTCACATTTTGTCACATTTTTGTCATTTTATCGTAATTTTTTTTTGTCACATTTTTGTCACTTTATTATCACATTTTTGTCATTTTTTTGTCACATTTTGTCACATTTTTGTCATTTTTTTCGTCAATTTTTCGTCACATTTTTGTCATTTTTTTGTCACATTTTGTCACATTTTTGTCATTTTTTCGTCAATTTTTAATCATTTTTTGTCACATTTTTGTCATTTTTTGTCATTTTTTTAATCAATTTTTTGTCATTTTTTGTGACATTTTTGTCATTTTTTGTCATTTTTTTAATCAATTTTTTGTCATTTTTTGTGACATTTTTGTCATTTTTTTGTCCATTTCTTGTGACATTTTTGTGACATTTTTGCCACTTTTTCATCAGTTTTTCGTCACTTTTTTGTCACATTTCCATCATTGTTTTCGTCTCAGTTTTGTTGCTATTTTCACAGCTTTTTTCCAGAAGCTTTTGGATTGGGGTAAAGCCAAAATGGAGAAAATGTGCTCGGTTCAGGTGGGAGTTAAGGGGTTAACTTTAAGGATTAGGGTTAGGATTAGGATTATTTGTATTTTTACACAAACAAACTCATAGATCTATACAAAATCACAGCAGACTGTCCCTCCGGAGCATACGATCTAGCACTGACCTTTCACATTTGACTCATTTAGAATTGACTAAAATGTGACTAAAACTAAAAGCATTTTCTCCCAAAAGACTAAAACGAAGAGAGCTGCCCAAAAAAAAACACTGGCTGGAGCTGTGTTTCGAGCCACTTGCGCAACTTTGAGTCGTTTTTGCTTTGCTGAGACGGAGAGGTGAGGAAAGCTTTTGAAGAACCTCAGGAGAAGTTTTTTTGGGAGCTGCCGCCAAGAAACGCCACAGAACAACATTAAAAGATGACTCGTAATACGCGTAATCCACACCTTTACAGGGCTCATAGGGCTGTGGTGGGTTCAGTTCAGGAGAGCCGTGCTCAGCTCCGTCACATGGATAATGACTTTGTCCTGAAGTGAAGTACAGGGAGAACTAATGAGAACGTTAGAGGCGCCTATTTAACACGTGTCGGATTTGTGGGAGTTCATCAGCGGGTCACGGTTTGAGAACGGGGCAACTCAGGCGGTCACTGTCACCCGCCTTCCACAGCTTTTGTGTAGTTTTCCTCAAAGGGAGCTCATATTAAGTCTGTTTCGTCACTGGGATGGACACTCGGGACTCTTTAGGTCCACTGAGGTGTCAAATGGAGTGTATGGGGGCGCACTATAACTACAACTGAACTTGGGTTGGCTTAAAGGCGACGTATCAACTTTTTTTTAAAGGTGCACTATGCCAGGGGTTCCCAAACTTTTCAGGCCACGAGCCCCAAAATCACCAGACCAACAACTCAGGAGGAGTCAGGGCCCCCCACTGTAAAATATAACTAGTATTTATAATATAATCAGGTGCACAACATTTAAAATCTGCTGTAATAACGTTTGGTTTGAGAGCATGTTTGATATTTGCTCCTTTCAATCAAAAACACATCAAATTCATTGCTATGAATTTTGAAGAATATTGTCTTGAAAACATCTCGCGGCCCCTGGAGTGTCCCGACTCTCTTTTTTACATTAAAAAATAGATCAGTTAATCAGTGTACCAGTGACTCAGTGGCTGCACTTTCCAATCCCGGTGGCACCCATGATGCTTCAGGATCTATTGTTTTTCAAGGTTTTTAGGGTTTCTGGTAGGGTTTCTGAAAGGAACATACACGTAACCATGGAGACCACAGTGAAAACTACCAGGAACCTAAAAAACAGTTGATCCTGGAGCGTCATCAAAAGTGGCATGGCGCACCTTTAAAGCTTTAAAGGGGCTAGGTTCAAGTTAGCCATTTTATACTCACTACTGCCACCTCAGGTCATATGTGTAACTGCACCTTCTATTTTATCAACCTTTTTGAGTGACAGTGCAGGATTTTGGAGGCAGTTGTGGTGAATATGTTTGGGCTCCTTCTACACTTTAGGACATTGTTGAAACATGTAGGGGGAGGAAAATACTTAATTTAACATTTTTAAACTCCGTATAGTCCCTTAAAACAATGTTATAACATTGCCCCAAAAAACAAACCCACACTGCACTGACGTAGTTTTGAGTAAATTCTGTTTCATTTGGCTGTTTCTTCTACTGTTTCAGCGCTTCGATCAATACTTCCTGATAAAATTCCTGTAATATTGTGTCTTTAGTATAATCCCAAACGGTCCTCCACATTTTTAAAGCCCTTAAGCCAACATTGTGTCAGTCACAGATCACTCTGCGCTCAAAGAGTGTTCATCACCCGTGCTGAAGCTGTAAACCGCGCTGTAAATCAAAACTGAAAGCAGTTGTTCACACTTCTGCCTGCGGGGGGAGCTCCACGTCAAGTCTTCACCAGCTCTCGCTCCTGCATTTCATTGTTACTATTTCAAATGATAAACGAGACGCCCACAAAAAGGTTTTTAAGTCCGTTAAGTCTGAACCATCTACTTTAAGCTGCACATGACGACACAAGCACGACATCTGTTCACAAAAAACACAAAAACATTCCTTACTTGAAAGAGTGAGTTCAGTCATTGAGCTTTAAGTACTCAGAATGAAAAGTAAATGCATCTACAAAGTGACTCATCGTGCATAAATGTAGAAAGCCTTTGGGGAGGTACTTGGAAAAGGGAGAGGAGCTACTGCTTGGAGGTCCCTTTACTTTCCCCACTTTGAATCAATTTTCTGAAGAGGTAAAATAAAACTGCACATTCACGCGAGCAAGAAAAGTCTTAAAACTCCTCAGAAAACTTCAAATATTGCCAAACAGCGTTGCCATAAGCCCCACGCTGCGCTCTGCTCGCCTGGCTGAGGACAATGTGCCAACTCAGACGGTGGGGGGGCCTATGAATAACTCTCCTCACGCCGGTCAAAGGCACCGCGCTTTTTCCCAGGCATTACTCAGCCTATACCCCCCGCCTCTCGCCGTCTTGGAGCGGCTTCACCAGACGCCCCCCCACACACAAAGCACCGGCTGAGCGCACGGGCCCGAGCTGAAGCTATAACGCACAGAAAGGCACAATGAGGATCCATATATCAGCGGCGTTATTGTGGAGCATGTGGTGGAGTCACACGGCGGGAGGTGAAGTCGGGGCAGGAGCCAACGCCTAAAGCATTTTCTATAGAACTTTCCGATATGTTGTGGTTTTAATTGTGTTTACGAGACAGTCTATATCCAAATACAGCTTCATCGGGACGTGTAAAATGAGAGGATGTTACCAATAATTCTGCCTAAAAAAGGGTTTTGTGGTGCTAGGCTAGTGCTAGGCTAGTGCATGTCTATGGTAACTAGTAGCCTGCATTAAAAACCTCTTCAAAATCATGGGGTCGTCCTCCAAAGGTTGCCATATCTGATTTGTAGAAAGCTCCTTTGTGAATTCCACGTGTAGTAATGACGGCCGCAGGTAAACAAACTCCTGTAGATCCGGTAACCGAGCAGATCACTCCGCCGCTGTGTAGCTACAACCAGGAAGCTGATGCTGCTCAAATATAAGTTATTTTATATGCAAAATGGTTATATTTCAAGAATTATTCAGTCGACACAGACATTTATATGGTTAGTCTGGTGTTATAAGTGATTTGCCTCAGGTGCACTTGGGTCAGGCTGTTTTTAATGCAAGCTACTAGTTACCATAGACGTGCACTAGGCTAGCACTAGCATAGCACTAGCCTAGCGCAACTAAATTCTGCTTTTGGGCCAATTTGGTCTCTTAACATAAATAAAAACTTTCACCTGGAAAGTTCTCAAGAGCATGTTTAATTATCGCACTGATTCGATATTTTGGAATACATTTATATGGGGAATTGTTATTTCAAAAGCCATTTTGTCTAAATGCATTTTTCTCTCATTGGTGCGACAGTATCTCCACGTAAGTAGCCCCTACAGACTTCAAACATTCCAGCCTTGGACATAAGTATATTTGGAAGGATTTTTAATAGATACAGACGGCATCTCTGGATTTGTCCATATATGGTCATGTTTGAAAACAGTTAAGGGGGGAAACAATTTGGAGAAAAATCTAAGCTTTCTCTAATTATTCAAAAACTACTTTAACAGACACTGAATTTTCTAATAAAAATAAAGATACAAAGACATGGAGAGGAGAAAAGTGGTTCAACAGCCCAGAAAGACATACATTTCTAACAGGATGCTTCATGTTAGCATCGTGTTAATGCTAACGGTTAGCTAGCGCTAGCTACGACTGCCGTTTTTCGCTTCTATTGAACAATCTGCTGTGAATAAATATCCACATGGACCCAGTTTAGACTTGACTTTATTTGTATGTGATAAATAAGTTTATATTTCGCCAGAAAATGGCTAAAAAGAGTGAAAAATTGTGTTTCCCAGAAGATTCTATTTTCCCCTTTGGTGAGGCCACGCCCCCTCTATGACACAATGGCGTCTGTATCTATAGGGATTTTTTAATATCTAATCCCTAACATGATTAATTGAGTTTTAAATTTAAAAAAAACAAGGTGAATGTATATATATATATTTTTTTTTTACAGATTTTTCCGCTAACAAACAGTTCATTTTAAAACTAGATAATCCTATATCCCAAATCCCCCTAAAATGGTCTTTGTAACTAACATGTCAGTGAAATAAAACAGTAAACAACAAAAGTTTAAAATTGAAGTCTCTAAATTTAAAAGGTTTCTCTATTCACCTGCAGCGTCTCGCCTAATAAAAAAAAAAGCCCATTGAAAAGCTCCTTTGTGTGAGCTCCATCCTGTCCTCGGTCCAGAATCCCCTGTTTCTCACTGAGGCGTGAATGATCTGCCGGTGTGATGTACGACAGCGCCCCGGAGCTTCACCTGAACTCCCCTCTGAGACATAATAACGTGATAATCACACACGGAGCTGCGGCGAGGCGAACACACCGATCCTCTCATCTCAGAGGTTAATCTGTGAGCGGCGCCGCCTCAGAGCAACATCGCGGCACTTCCAGGTATCGCCGTCGTAAAGACACGCCGGAGGAGGGGAGGCGGCGGGAAATGGTGATACACTGTGGATACACATGTCCTTTACATGATATAGTAACACGAAAGATACACAACAAAACTTTAGGCTCAATTTAGTGAATTCACTGAAAACACAGTGAGTGGATTGAAGGGATAGTATATCAGGATTTTTCTTCTTTTTTTTTGACATAGGGCCTCAGTTATCCAGAGTGTTGCTGATTTCTGGAGATGTTTTTTTTACTTAATCTTAACATTTTTAAACTCTGTCCCTTTAAATCCCTATTTATTCCCATGAATTCCCTTATATTCCCGTTAAATCCCATGAATTGCTGTAAATTCCCATGGAAAATGGCAAACGTTGAAAATTCCTGGTATTTGACATCGCTACTGTTGATTAACTTTTCCTCCATTTTGAAGTTACTGTGTACTGGTTTGTGATTAACTGCAGCTTCTTGTAATGTGGATATTGCAATAACGCTAATTTCTCAACCTTTTGTGTGTCCGGAATTCATTTTATCAATCTCTAATAGAGGTGGGATGAGAGTTTTGTGTAGGAATATGGACAAAATGGAATATTACATTACATTGCATTGTCTTGTTACTCCATTCTCATACTACACTGTACAAAAACCATAACAAACAAATAAAAACTAAGCTCCAGTGTGTCCTAAGTCAGTCTAGTCATTATTATGGATGTTTTGAGATGGTTTGTTACTGGGAATTCCCTTTAAAAAGTGACACACAACATAAGAAGCAACATTCATCCAAGCCACAGCTGAGTCAAAACTGCGCAGTCGACCCGAGACGTGGAGGCCTTTACAGCGGTTTTAATTGCGAGAGGAATTGGGAAAAGGGGGCGGGACGAGAGGCAGCCCCTGTCGCCACAGCTCCCAGCTCCGCAGCCGGGGCCGTTGCGTAATGTTTTGGACGCGCTTCAGGAAACACGAATGCTTTTGGTATCGCGGCGTTTCCGTACACACACTGGAGCTGACATTCCAGGCCCAGTCAAACCCCCGAGTCAATGGAAACACTGAGACTCACTGTCATCTCGGCCTCTTTCTACTACGGAGCCGCTGCTGGGATTTATTTACAGGCGCGAAAGATACTTTTTGTTAGTACTCGCTCGGTCACACTGGCAGACGTTTTGCAGGGAAGGACCATCTAGATCTGCTGCTTATATTTCAATCACTACAGTTTCAAAGATTTTATATCATTTTTACTTTTGAGTCATTCATTCATTATCATACTATCAGTTAAAAGTGTGTTTTCTTTATTGTTTGTGGATCAAAATACTTTAGGACTGTCTTTTGTTTAAGGTTCCAGACCCATGCCTTTGCTTTATACGACATTTTTCATATGTTTTTGTTCCGTAACCCTTTTCTGTATGCTATGACAACGTTTTGTAGATTTTGGTGCATTTTTGATGTGACTCATTTCCATTTCGTTCAATGAGTGGTCAAAACTTTAAACCTAAATATCTCAGATAGCAACGACATATCACACACTGATTAAAGCCAACTACCTATAGGTTTACGCCTCACCAAAGGTCCTATAGCGCATGGGGTAGGTAGAATATCATTATACAAATCTGAGATCAAATACCTGTGAAAATACTTTCAAAACTCAACACCCCATTAGGTTATAGATACAGATAGCGTCTCTGGAATCGCCCATACATGGTCATGTTTGAAAACAGTTCAGGGGGAAAACAAGTTGGAGAAAAATCTAAACTTTCTCTAATTATTCAAAAACTACTTTAACAAATGCTGAATTATGAACAGAGTTTTCTGCTAAATAAAGATGCATGGGGAGGAGCAAAGTGGTTCAACAGCCCATAAATACATAAATAACGGAGAATGCTAACATGCATTAGCATCGTGCTAATGCTAACGCTAGCTATGATTGCATGATTGTGGACCCAATTAAGACTTGACTTTATTTGTATGTGATAAAGAAGTTTATGTTTCGCACAAAAATGTTGCACTGATTAAGATTCTACTTCTGTCTTCCATCGCTCAAACATTTAGGTGAAGAGAAAGCAACAAGGTCTGTTTCTATGCAGCAAAAATACATTTACACATTTACTCTATAACAACAAAAAGTCAGGTACCCCAGCTTTAATGGCAGAACTAATTTTACATCAACTTCCCTTTGAAATTAATGATGAAATTTAGTGCAAAATCAAGAATGTGAACTGTTCAGATAAACAAATGTAAACTTCAGTGCTGTGTCTCTGGTTGGAACCACTATGTCAGGGCCATTGTGCCGTTGAAATGTTTATTTTCATCAGTTTATTTGGTCGGGACAGTGCATGTTAATGAACATACAAGGCAAGGCATGTGTATTTATACTGCACATTTCGCACACAAAGCAACTCAATGCGCCTAATACGTGGACACATGCATGTAAACACGCCACGCCGGGTTGCAGACTTAGGCTAACTTCCATCTGTTTTCCCACACGTGAGCTCTCAAACACACTCTCATCCACCCTGGCCTAGTGTACATGTTTTTAGTGATGTGGAAACCGGAGTACCCGAAGGAAACCTACGCAGACACGGGGAAGAACATGCAAACCCCACACAGAAATCAAACCTGTGACCGCGCCGCCCAGCCAGCAGCTGCTCCCTGGTTAATGTCATTCATGCATAAGCTGTTTAACTTCCTTTCATTCATGCCTGTTTTAGACTCCGTTTCTTCTCCTGTTTTGATCTTGATCCAGAACAGCTGATACTCAGAAGGTCAATTATGTTATGAGGCACTTATTATTATTCGTATTACTTGCACATGACGGCCCAAAATGACAGACTGGATGCTTTCTAGGCCCCGCGCACACACAGAGGCGGAGGAGGAGGAGGAGCGGGCGGGCGGCTTGAGTCAGCAGACCTGTGCAAATCACATCCAGCAGGCAGCGGTCAGATGATGCTAAAGTCACACCACCGGTCGCTCTGCATCGGACACGACATGTGCGCACCGTCCCCGGGTCATGTGCGCCAAGGCCGTTCTGTTTTATGTGCAAGGAAAATGCGATGAGAGGCCGTCACAGCGTCGCAGGGGCCGGTGGGATCCGAACAAAAGACGTATTGGTCCGGCTGTAATGAGTATAACTTTGATTTGATTCTGCGGTCAACACAATCTGCCGCTGCATTAGATATGCCATAATATGCAGTGTATAAGAGGAAAATCGTAATAGTACGGCCTGCACATGCAAATAAAGACATCTTGATAAGTTAAAACCACTCCAATTAAAGGGACTATACTGAGTTTATGCTGAGTCCAGACCTGTTCACCACATCTGCCTCTAAAATCCTGCACTGTCACTCAAAAAGGTGTTACTTCGGGTCTGAAGTGCCGTCATGCACGAGGTTAATATAGAAGCTGAAGCTACGCATAAGACCTGAGGTGGCAGTAGTGAGCATAAAATGGCCAACTTGCATCTTTAAGAGTCTTAATTTGACAGTGAAGTAAGTATTTTAACCTCTTAACCCCCGCCTAAACCAAGCACATTTTCTCCAGTTTGGTGCCACCCAAATGTAAAAGCTTCTTGGGGGAAAAAAAAGTGTGAAAATAGCGACAGAAATGAGAGGAAACGAGGATGAAAATGCGACAAAAAGAGCAATAAAAACCTGACGAAATAGTGAGGAAAAAGGGACGAATTGCACGAAAATGTAGCAAAGGTGAAGACAACACAAGAAAAAAAGACACATGCGGCAGCCAGAGGAGAGGACCTGTTGATTTTATGTGTAAAACCAGCTACAAAGTTGTGCTAACTCGTCGAAAGGGCAAAACAGAAACACACAGGAGCCTCAGAGGACCAGGACACTCACACAGGGATGAAGAGTTTCCCTTCGAAGAGGAAAATTTGGACCATGTGGATTTGTTTTGAGGCTGCAGCCGTGGATTAGCTGGACTTCTAACAGTGAAGTGTAAGTTTGATCGTCATTTTTACTAATAAATGCACGGTTTACTCATTTCTTTATGTAGATATTAAGTTGTTGGCACATAGGGATGTCGCACTGTGACGCTAGAAGTGTGGAGTTTGTTTTTGCTGCTGAGTTAGCTGTTTTTTTCAGTTTGGCCACAGCATTTGTTTACTTGAAGTCCAGGAAAGACCACATTTATTGTTTCTTTCCTTAAAACAAAAGATCGATCAATATGGGGAAAATAATTTGTGATTATTTAAAGTAAGTTTTTCCATACTGAGATATGTTCTCCCCTGAGTTTAGACGAGTTGATGCGTACCTGCCTGGTCTTTGTGTGTGCGCTCTGTCACGCAAAAAGACCAAAGATTTTGTTAGCATTTGGCCTCTCCCAGTGTGTTCCTATGGCTCCAAACGGGGTGAAGTTGGAAGCTACCACACTCTTCCACGGGCACAAAGACCAGACAGGTACGCATCAACTCGTCTAAGCTCAGGTAAGGACATATCTCAGAATGGAAGAACTCTATGCCCTCAGTCATGCAAAAGGATCAAAGATGTTGCTAGCATTTGGCCTCTCTCAGTATATTCCTATGGCTCCAAACGGGGTGAAGCTAGAAGCGACTAAGCTCTTCCACGGGCACAAAGACCAGACAGGTACGTATCAACTCGTCTAAGCCCAGGTAAGAACATATCTCAGTATGGAAAAACGGTGGCCATGTTCCTTTAAGTGTCAAAATGCCCAAATGAATGTCAAATACAAATCTGAATGGGAGTAACTGTGCAATGGCTTGACCAAAATAACAGACTGAAGTGTTGCTAAAGTGTAAAAAAAAACCTTTGTATCGGCAACGGTGTCAAAAAAAGGTGGTTTTGCAAACGTCAATCCTGCAAGGCGAGATTATTTACAATGCGCATTTCACACACAAGGTAACTCAACGCGCCTAAACAGTCAAAGCTCTGAATGACAAGAGAAAACGCTCGTACAGAGAGGCTCCAGTCTGCGCCGTGGTGGCTCTGATCGTGGATAAAAATAGCTGAGATAAGGCTCTGAGATAAGGGTGATCCCCCGCTTTAAGGCACAAGCACAGAAAAAAGGGGGTAAAGAGACACCAGAGTCAGAGCCTGCAGCGCGTTACGCTCATCCACGCGCACAATGAGGGCCCTGTTGCAGCCGCTCGCTCCCCCCCCCCCCCCCCCCCCCCCCCGCCCACTCCCAGCACCCAGACTCCGACTATACAGCGACCACCTCGGAGAGTCGTAGTAGAAGTGGGACATGTGCGGAGTGTTTGGACAGAGGAATGAAAACTTAAGACTCGGCTTCGAAGCTCTTAACCCCCCACCTCAACCTATGCACTTTCTCCAGTTCAGCTTTACCCAAATCTAAACGCTTCTACAGCCTAGAGGTCAGTGTGACGTCTCATTTGAAAGCGAAGACCTGCAAAACTCATCGAAACTCATCTTTTTCCTCACTTTTTTGACAATTCTTATCATCGTTGCTTTTTTTGTCAATTCCTGTCACTATTTTGACACTTTCTTTCAAGAAGCTTTTAGATTCAGGTAAAGCCAAACTGGGGAAAATGCACTCAGTCATGGTGGGGGTTAAGAGGTTAAAAGCGTTTCATTTGCTGTTTTGTCTGTTTACATTAGCAATAGGTCACTAAATAGGGAAACACTTTATTTTACCCTTAATACATTGCACCTGGCTATATTTAGTACAATGTAATGTGCTTTAAAACAACTAGTATAACTTGTACCTGTGGGTTAGATACACAATAGAATAATATGTATTTGTAGTTTGTAGGTACATAGCATACATAACTCTAACCCTTAAAGGAACAGGCCACCGTTTTTCCATACTGAGATATGTTCTTAACTGAGCTTAGACGAGTTGATATGTACCTGTCTGGTCTTTGCGCGTGCCCTCAGTCACGCAAAATGACCAAAGATGTTGTTAGCATTTGGCCTCTCCCAATGTATTCCTATGGCTCCAAACGTGGGTGAAGTTGGAAGCGACCGAGCTCCTCCACGGGCACAAAGACCAGACAGATACACATCAACTCGTCTCAGGTAAGAACATATGTCAGTATGGCAGAACGGTGTGTCTTGTGTCCTATTACAGTATGTACCTACAAAGTACTAATACAAGTTGCTCCATTTTGTATGAAGCGCATAGGTACAGGTTATTACATATTGTTACAGAGCACATAACGTTGTACTAAATTTAGTTGTCAAGGTAGTGCAAAATAAAGTGTGACCCTAAATATTCTAAGATACCCAATCTGGCAGTGAGTGTGGATGTAATGTGACAATCTCAGCTTGAATCGAACATAGCAGCAGTGAAATAGACAGAATCCCAAAGTGGTTGTGCAGAAGCTCCAACCAAAACAGGGACAGGTGGTCACAGAAGCGCTCCTGGTCAAAGCCTGGCCCTTACCTTCCATCCCGCGGAGCTGTTGCTGTCCCCCTTGTCCTTGAAGTAAGGCACGCTCTTCACCATCCAGTCGTAGATCTGAGACAGAGTCAGGCGGCTCTCTGGGGAGCTCTCTATGGCTTTGGTGATGAGGTCCGCGTATGACATGTTCCCCCAGGCGTTCCTGCGGGACGAGCTGCTCTTCCTCTGCGCGGCGGCGGCAGCGGCTGCGGCGGCGCCGGAGGAGGAGGAGGAGGCGCTCCCGGCCGGGGAGAGCAGCGGCACCTGCGGCTGGGGCAGCTGCTGCGGGCTCTGGTGCTGATGGAGGTGATGCTGCTGGTGGGGAGGGGGCTGCAGCGGGCTCTCCTGGCAGTAGTCCGCGCACAGCAGCCCGCCGGGGTCCTGCTCGGGGAAGTCCTCGCTCTCCTCCAGCAGGCTCAGGTTGTTGATGAAGTCCCCGCCGCCGCCGGGCTCCTGCTTCACGGACGGCGCGGGGGAGGACGTGTTGGAGTCGCCCGGGGTGAGGAACTCCGGTCGGGGCAGCGGCCAAGTGCATGAGCGCGGGCGGGAGAGGGGCTCGAACTCCGGGTCGATCTCCACCAGGTGCTGCGGAACCGCCGGCTCCGCCATGGTCCAGGAAAGAAGAAGAAGCTCCGCGTCCCAAAAGTATCCAAAGTGTCAAAGCGACTGTCCCCTCAAAAGTTCGCTTCCTTCGGTAAAGTCCACTGGTTCGAGGGAGAAAAAAAAAAAAAAAAAAAAACAAAGTCAGGCGATGGAGGAGACACAGCGGAGAGTCACATCCCGCTGTGAGCTGCCTCTGCGCGGGGACAGGCGTGTGGTTCGTGTGCGTCCTTCGGTCCGGTGCGGAGCGGTTGTCTGTTTCTGCCTGTTGACTCTGTGGTGTACAGCATGTGAGCACTTACTGGAACTATCACTCGGCCGCAGGTCCCGCCCCCTCATCCCTGACTGACGCACGGGCCGCGCCAATGACAAAACAGGACTGTTGTTTTCATTTTTCAGGCGCAGGACACACAGCGAGGGAACCGGCTGAGAGTGGAACTTTTTTACGTCCTGAGGAGTCGACGAAGGCTACTATCGATTAAAAACAATAACAATGGGTTCTTGGCTCATGCTTTGATTTCATTTTAGCGAGGAAATAGGCGTAGCTTTGTCTTTTGCGTCTGTTAAAGTAACCACTGTCTTTGCAAGTGTGTCGCTTAATAAGAGTAAATATTCGGCGATCTTTACATTTGAACACAGTCGTTCTGCCGTGGGAAGGAAAAGCCTTTTACTTTGCGCGTAATGAAGATGATTCAATAATGGCTGAAATAATCTGGCGTGAGCGCGTGTCGACTGAACTCATTTTAGAGGCTTTGGCTTAGAAATAAACTGATAGAAAATAATTAAACTTCTTGCAGGGTGAACATTTGAATTCTTTCTAGCACATGCTGGAGAAATACTGTTTATCTGCTGCCAAAAAACAAACCGAAGTGAAGCTCTGAAGGCGCGTGGCTCTTTCCCTGGAATCTACCGCCATCTTGTGGACATTCTAGTGCGTTACAAAAAAGGCCACTGCGCTCATGAAGCAACGCGGTGGTAAAGTAGCCAATAAATAAATTCATGAAAGGCTTCGCTCACAGAATGGGACGGGCTGTGACACCGAGGAGCTCCGCAAATTTCGCATTTATTAAGGCGAGACACTGCAGGTGAATAGGGAAAAAATGTATATTTACAGATATCAATTTGAAACTTTTGCTGTAGATCACTGGCATAAATGTGAGGAAAAAATACATTGCAAGTTTTCTGTCATTTTATCTTTTCATATAAGAACAAGGTGTTTTATGCCTAAAATGCTCTTCTTTTTGGCGACGAAATCTGAATAATGGACAGAGCTACATTAAAATTTATGGTTTCATTTTATTGATGAATGAGTTACCAAGACTTTTTCAGAGGGGATTTTGGATTTCTTCTTTAGTTTTAAAATAAGCTGTTTTTTAGTGGAAAAATTTGTAAAAAGTTAATTTTCGCCTTATTTTTTTGACATTCAAAACTCAATAAATGGGGCCAGGGATTAGATAATAAAAAATCCCTCTGAAAAAATCTTCCAAATATTGTTCAGTCCAAGGCTGGAAAATTTGAAGTCTCTTGGTCCGACTTACGTGGACATAGTGTCGCCACAATGACAGAAAAATGTGTTTTGAGAAAAAGGCCCTTGAAATTGCATTCTCCCATATAAGTCTATGGGGGAACATTGAATCAGCGCAATATTTAAACATGTTATTGTGAAGATTGGGCATATTTTCTGTTTCCGGGTGAAAGCTTTTATGTTCAGAGACCAATTTGGCCCAAAACCTGAAAAACTGAAAAAATTGAGTTTTGCATGTAGTGTCTCCCCTTAAAAAATAATAATATCGTGATTAAATATGGTTAAACCTCAGGCGTTTAATCAACCACAGCCATGTGGAGTTTGGACTGGAGGAATAAAAGGGAAACTATTTTGTAAAACAGGTTTACTGGAGCGGAAAGCTGAAGTTTTAATCCAATCCAGCGTTTCCAAAGTGCTGCACGTGAAAAAAAGATCGACATTGCAAACCGTCAGTCAGAGGTGGGTAGAGTAGCCAAAGTAATTACTCAAATAAGATTAGGCCTAATAAAATTAATTTAATCAAGTTGAAGTTCTAAAAAAAAAGTAGCGACCAATTAATTATTCAAGTAAGAGTTAAAAAAAAATACCTGGGGAAAATGCTACTTGAGTATTGTGAGTAACTGAGTCACAGCATGAGTCCGATTTACGATTCAGTAATGACATAAACAGAGAAGAAACAAAACGTGAAATGATGTACAAATCCTAGTAGTATTACCAAAGGAAATGTCAGTAAAATACTGTAAAAATAAATAATTATGAAGATTCAAGAAAATATAATACAATGTATCTATTTTGTGAGTTTGTCACTTAAATATTTACTCACAGTGGAAAGAGTACTATTTTTGTTACTGAAGTTAAAGTACAGTTACTTCAAAAAGTACAGAGGTGCATTGTACTCAGCTACATTTACATAAGTACATGTACTTAAAGAAGCTGTACCTGATTTGTGTATGGAATGACATTTGTTTTGTCTTCCTTAAAGGGACTATACAGAGTTTAAAAATATCAAAAATATGTATTTTCCTCCCCCAACATGTTCCAACAATGTCCTAATGTGTAGAATGAGCTTAATATAGAAGCTGCAGTTACACGTATGACCTGAGGTGGCAGTAGTGAGTATAAAATGGCCAACTTGTAACTAGCCCATTTAAGTATATTCCGCTGCCCGTCTCCTCACACACACTCGCTCCCGTGAACACATCACCCCTGTCCTTCAGAACCTCCACTGGCTCCCCGTCCTTCAAGGTCCTCCTCATCGCTAAAGCATCATGAACTTGCAGGTTAGTTTTTCTAGCATTTTTGTAAAAGTGACCCTGAAAAGTGACCCTGCCAGTTGTGAGATGTGCTTATAAACATGTCCCTGTGAAGAATTGGGATGCTCCTGTTAGGAAGATTAGGGATGAGTTTGTATACTCACCAACATTTCAATTTCGTGGCTTGCTCTTTCATTGTTTCATTGTACACTGTGAAACATTTTGGACTATACTGTTAAAAAAAAATGACCAGCTCAACACAGAAAATGCTGTTACTGCAGTGTGTAACAAAAGGATTTGGATGAGAAACTAACCTGTTAAAATCTTCAATTCTACTGCCTTTCATCACATCGCCATGGAGACGAGCTGGAGACGAACCCACTCCCAGTGAAGTTTACAGTCATACTGTATGTTAGGGGAGCTGAGCCTCATAAATGTTTGTTTGTACATTTATGAGGTATTTTTCAATGATGAAAATATCTGTCATAAAATAAATTAAGTAACTGATAGAAGTAACTTTATTTTTTCAAGAAGTTTTTTCATACAGCACATTTTACATAGCCTACTTGAGTAATATTCAAATGAAGTATCGGTTTCTTTCTTGAGTAAAAAAGATAGTAACTCATGCCACTATAAGTACATAAACCTCTTAACCCTCACCTTAAAAATCCCAACTCTAAAAGCTTCTTGACTGGAGAGTTTACAGCCTAGGCCAGTGTAATGACTGATTTGAAAGACCTACAAAACGGAAGATTTTTTTCCTTTTTTGTGACTTTTTATCACATTTTTGTCGCTTTGTTTTTGTTGCGTTTTTGAGTTTTTGAGTTGTATTTTTGTGCCTTTTTTGTATTTTTGTCATTTTTTTGTCGCTTTTCATGTTGTGTTTTTGTGACTTTTTTGCTGTTTTTTGTATTTTTTTGTTGCCTTTTTGCCATGTTTTTGTGACTTTTTTTTAAGTTAGTATTCAAAGTACTCAAGTAACCTTTTCTCCATGTACTTTTTTACCCTTACTTGAGTACTTACTTGGGTCACTACTTTTGACTTCGACTGGAGTGAAATTATTTTAAAGTAACGCTACTCTTATACTTTAGTAAATATTTTGGCTTTTCTACCCTCCTCTGTTCAAGTACACGTACTTAAGTGAATGTAAGTACTGCTCTATCAGTTAGCCAAGGCAATAAATAATGAAAACGATGAGTAACAAGCCATGTGATCAGCCTCCAGGAGAGTGACATCATGTTTTAGTTTGATGATTCAAAGACTCCCAAAGACCTTTCCCTTCTGGTTCAGACTATCATCCACCTGGCCAAATATCACATTCATAAAACTAAGTGGGCACAAACAAAGCCAAATGGACATAATTTTATAAACGAACTGAATCAATATCTTAAAACAATAAAGACTGTGGTTAATCAAAAAGCCATCAAAGCCCATAACGCATTCTGCAAATACCACATAACAACACAGTAAATGCTGCATTTATGTCATCCTGTATCATAATGTATTGTTTTAAAATCCCCCTTTATGTATTGATCAATTCTGTATGACTCTATTACTTTATTTTCTGTATTTCCCTTTTTTCTTTCTTTTTTTTATGTTAGTTTTGTTTTTGTTCAACGTCTCCCTCCTGGCCTTAAAAATGTGAATATGCTTATACTGTATGTATACATGTACTTCTTATTTTGCAATCACATCTGTTAAATAAAATTCGAAAAAGTCAAACAAAGTATATCCAGTCTAATATTATAATAAATAAATCAATGGAAAATTGAGATTGTTCCACATGGAGAAAAAAAAACAGACCATCTAATTTTGACCCAGCCCTAACTGGACAGTGAACTGGTCTAAACCTAAACTCTCCAGACTCCCTGTAACAGTTTGCAGAGACATAAACATTTCCTCGACACGTTTGTCTGCCTCTGCTCCGCTGAGCCAGTTCCTGTCCCGTCCTGTCCGCTCCACCTGACTCACCCGCGCGCTCCCGTCGTGCGTAAAAACACACCACTCCAACCCAACACCGCACCACTGTTTCATCAGCGCTGCGGAGAAAACGGAAGTACAGTGAGCAGATGTCAAAACCAGGGGCATGGCCGACATTAGGGTAACAATAACATGTGATGGTTTTCGCTTTTTCTACGGAAATCTGCCGTAACTGTCCGTCACCGGGAAACCACTGCTCTTAAAGGACGAGAGCGCACCGTGGGGGTCACTGCTGTCCGAGAGAGCGAAGAGACAAGAGTCAAGGTAAGGACTCTTCACAGAACAATCTGGATTTAATTAGGTTAAAACAGAATATTTCCATTAGAGCAGCAATGGGGAGTTTTTGTTTCTTATTTTTAAACATTCAACAAACTTTTTCTCATAACGAACAACATTATTTGTCACTGGAGTCAGATTGCTTTTATTTTATTAAGTCAAAATGATATTGTTGAGGGAAATTAAAAAACGATTTCTAGTCAATTTGAGATATTTTGCAGGGTGATCAGTTCAATAGGAAGAAACGTTGCTGTTGTTTTCCCAGCTCTAGCTTTAAGCTCTGGGCGTTTGTGAATTAGAAAGTCAATTATTAACGAAACTTTATTGATCCCGAAGGAAATTGTAATATTGCAAGTACTGCCATAAACATGCAAGTACTGCTATAAACATGCACAGCAAAATAAATAGATAATTTACAGTAGATTAGAAATGCAGTTTTGGCTGTTGCTGGTGTTCAATTATTATAGTATAATCTAACATAAAAGGAGAGCAGTTGTAGCTGTGAATTTGCTCTGACAGTTTAGTAAAGCTGATCTACAACAGGGGTTCCCAAACTTTTTTGGCTGGGACCCCAAAAATTGACACGTAAACAACTCGGGACCCCCATTACATAAAGTTATTGCGTCTTTTGCTACTTTCGGGCAACTTAATCAAGTTAATGTGTATGTAAACTGTTTATTTTGATATTAGAAAGGATTTCACAAATTATACGCCGTTTAACACTGAAAAATATGCTAAAACAGTAGTATTTTTCTTTTGATTTCATCTTGAAGTCATCTGGGGACCACCACCCATAAGGCCTCGCAACCCCCCACTTTGAGAACCACTGATCTACAACACAAATAGTGACTGTGATTGAACCTTGGCGTTTTATTTGTCGTTGTCTTTCATGTTTTTCTATCCCAGTCCTTTTGGATACACTTTGGATTTTTATATGGAAGAGGCTAGTTTTATTTTATTTTGTAATGATTATCTTCATTAAAAAAAAGCAGAACATGTGCAATCAACAATTGTGCGCACAATCTGAAGAGGAACATCTATTTCTGATATACATTTTCTAATTTTTTCCGCGATGTGACACGGCTCCCGGAGGCGGAGAAGGACCAGGAAAGGGTCGTCTGAAAGCTTGACAGTTCTAGTTTCTAACACATGTCACTTTCTGTTACAAAGTTATGCCCAAAATCTGAGATGTTGTAGTGTATCTCCTCAAGCAGATGCCCAGGGCCGACCATTTGACTTTTTGTTCTCTGTAAATGTCTTGATCACTCTTTAGCTCAATCTATTTAACTTTTGTTCTCCATATTATTGTCTATGAACAGCACATTTGGAGACACCATGGCCACCAATCCTGTGATCCAAGCCATCATCGACTTCTCCGCCGGAGCCATAGGTACCATTTCATATTTTAAACTACAAACTAAACTGTAACACCAGCTCTTTCCCCATGACTCCAGGCCAAAATATGACTCCGCCCCCTCCCTACTGACGTCACAGCCTTGTTGGGACATGGTGGCTCTCACTCATCAGTGAATAAGACTGTTTATCTTCATATTTCTGAGCCACTGCAGCCGTTTCTGTTCATGAGCTTCACTTAACAGTTTAGGGGAGGCCGGATAGAAGGTTTATGCACAACTGCAGCCTCTGGAGGGCCAACACCTTGATGTTCGGGAGACTCCAGAGGCACCAGCAGCTTCAAATACCTGAAAAAAAGGTCAAAGGACATAGCCTTGTTTGGAACCGATACGCGTGGATGAAACCAGCAATATGTTTTAAAGATTTTAAGATTCATCAGCCCAGCACAATAAAGGCTTTTTAAATGTAAATAGAGAATAATGATGTGGGAGGAGTGCCTTGGTTTTTGGTTTTTCTTTTGAGCTTCATATACTTGTTTGTTGCTTTGTAGCAGCTGTTCTCTTAATCTGATGTATTTGTCTGGCAGAAACCCGTGTGTGCTCTGAATCAGCCACAAATCTCTTATCAGTACGATGATTAAGCTTAATCTTTCATGAAATATTGAAGGTTTTCATACCTCGTCCAAGGCATTCAACTATTTCACACTTTTCATCGGCAGAGAGATCCTTTTTCTTTCCCATATTGCTTGAAAATGGTGGTCTGCTTAATAATGTGGAATGTCCTTTTTCAGTGTTTTTGCCCTTAACTGGCCTTGACCTGTTGTGATAACATGACCTGGACATGACTTCCTTTAACACAGAGGTTTCCAGGCATTTAGTCATGACTAAATACTTCTTTGCTGTTTTTAATGTTAGACTATAACTTAACTGACTTTTCATCAGCAGAGAGATCCTTTTTCTTTCCCATATTGCTTGAAAATGATGGTCTGCTTAATAATAATATAATTAATAATTAATAATTTTTAACCTTCTTAACCTGAGAACCACTCATCACAGGCATCTGAGATTGATGTCAGTTATTCAAAGACACAATACCATCCATAAGTTTCATATATTTTTTACCTTTATGACACTGAAATACAATTTGCATAATCATTTTGAATGTTTATACCCACTGTGTCATCCTATATTGGAAAGAGATTTGGATAAATGTCAAAGTGTCGGCTGACTCAAAGCTTAATATGGACTATGAAATATGCCCCTTTTCATCTTACCATCCCCCCCACTGTAGAGCACTATATCTAACCTGCCCCTCCTCTCCTGTCTCCAGGTGGGACGGCCTGTGTGCTGAGCGGACAGCCGTTCGACACGACCAAAGTGAAGATGCAGACCTTCCCGTCGCTGTACCGCGGCTTCACGCACTGCTTCGTCTCCACCTGCAGGTCGGGAGGACTCCACGCGCTCTACAAAGGCACCACTCCGGCTCTGGTGGCCAACATCACGGAGAACGCCGTGCTCTTCCTCAGCTACGGCCTGTGCCAGGACGTGGTGCGCCTCCTGTCCGGCATGCAGAGGGGGGCGGAGCTAAGGTAAGGCGTATAAAGCTTTTGAGCATCTCTGCAGTAATATTTCACATTTTATTAAATACATGTGTGTAGAGAAGGTGGTTAAAGGCAGCTCTTGTGTTGTTTGGATCGCCCTCTGCAGGCAGAATGGGGGATTTCCCATTGTAAATGCAAAATACAAGCCATCATTTTAAGCCGAAGGCATGCTAGCAAATCAGTGGTGTTGTGTTAACCTCTTAACCTTAACCTGAACCGAGCACACCGTCTCCAGTTTGGCATTACCCAAATCTAAAAGCTTCTTGAAAAAGGGCGGAAATAGGAAGGATGAAAACGCAACAAAAATGTGACAAAAGAGCAACAAAAACATCACATTTACATAATAGAAAAGTGACAAAAAAAAGTGACAAAAACAACAACAAAGCATGTACTAAAGAGCGACAAAAACACGCCGGAAAAGTCACATCTACATAATAGAAAAGTGACAAAAACGTGATGAAAACACAACAAAAAAGTAACGGCAAAGAGCCACAAAAAAGTGACAAAAACAACAAAAAAGCAGAAACTAAAGAGTGATAAAAATGTGCCAGACAGGCAACAATAACACAACAAAAAAGTGACAACAGAGCGACAAAAAGTGACAAGAACGTGATGAACACACAACAATGATTTGGGTGAAGTTAAACTGGAGACAATGCGCTCGGTAAAGGCGGGGGGTAAGAGGTTAACCTGGCTGGGTTAGTTAACCCTAATCAGGATATGATTAGGGTTAAAAACAGCAAATGTAACGTCAATTGTGTTTCACTCACACAGATCTCACATATATTTTTAGAAACTAGAAGGTCTTGGCTTTCAAATTAGGTGTCACACTGGCATATAGCCGGTAAGCTCTCTAGTCAATAAGATTTGAGATTTGAATGTAAATAATTGCTAACCCTAACCCTAAAGTGTCATTTAAATTTGAGTGCAGAGCGGCTCAGACTGGGCCCAGGGATGGATTATGCAAATTTTAGATGCGAAAAATAATTTGCGTGTTTTTTTTAACAAGGAAACAATGTTGAAAAAAGTTAAAGCTCAAAAAAGTAAATTTTGCATGATTTGAAATAGATATAACCAGTTTTCATGTTTATTATTTATTACATAGTTTGATGGGACAATGTCCACAAGTCGTTTTACACAAGTGAAAAGAAGACATTTCTATGTTTTATGTGAAATAGGAAAAGAGGAATAAAAGTGTGACTCGCTCACAACCTTGTACTATATATATAATAGTACAGTGTTAGAGAATAACGATTGTGCCATGTTTGTTGTGTCACAGCAAACATGACCTGGACATGACTTCCTTTAACACAGAGGTTTCCAGGCATTTTAGTCATGACTAAATACTTCTGGGCTGGTTTTAATGTTACACTATACCTGGAACTGCGAAACAAGATGTTTTTGTGGTGAATTTCATCATATTCACAGGAATGAGAACGAACTGAGCAGAACAACTGATCATCCGGTGACTAAAAACAAAACTGATTATTTCAAAACCCATTTCTCAACACTCAACAATCATTATGAAACTGAAAAGGTTTCGGCTCAGAGGAGATGTGGTCAATGGATCAAAATGTCAAAGCACTTATGGCTATTACCATCTAAAAAACATTGCTAAAATAAAAAACATAGTGTCTAAACCGAACCTGGAGAGACGTGCTTTGTAGCGATCTTGCAGGAAATAGTAATAGTGTAATAGTGTTTGGTTCTGTTATTATGTGAATAGTTCAAACAGTGGTTGTGAGTCAAAAAGCTGTACTGAAAGGAAACGAGTTCTTCATTTTTTGTTTTGTTTTCTTTGCTATTGTTCCTTGTCGTTGTTTTGTTTACACTGATTATACTATGAGAAATTAAAAGTTCATCATTTTGAGTTGGGGGTAGGCGCTCATAAGCTTTTGCTTCAGCCTACTCCTTTTGAGCAAAATGTATGCTCAAATAAATAAATAAATAAATAATTCATGCATTTGTCTAGACTATTGTAACGTCTGCTCACTGGCCTGTCTACACAAGCTGTTAGAGCTGCAGTACATCCAGAACTCTGCAGCTCAAGTCCTGGCCAGAACCAGGATATAAGTCCATAATAGCTCCAAATGCTCCGGTCTCTTCAGTGCTGAAGTCCCTTCATGGTCAGGCACCGAGGAATATTTTTGACGTGTTACAGCTGCATGAACCACCTCAGGCCCTGAGATCCTCAGGGAGGGGTCTCCTGGTGGTTCCCAGAGTCACGACTAAACACGGTGAGGCTGCGTTTCAGGTTCATGCAGCAAAGGTCTGGAACAGCCTCAGTGAGGACGTGAGACAGGCCTCAACCCCGACTATGTTTAAGTCTATGTTGAAAACGCATTTATTTACTGCTGGCTATGACAATTGAACCTATTTTAACTAATTTTAATATACATTTACGCATATACAGTATATATATATTCATAAAATGGTACTGATTTTTTTCTTTTTTATGATTTTTATTGTATTTCGTATTGAGTTGTCTTGTACATGAAATGTGCAGTACAATTACATTTGCTTTTGCCTCGCCAACTTTATTTGTGGAGCACAATTCATACATAAAGCAATTCAAAGTGCTTCACAGTTGCATACCATTACAAGAAGGCAGAAATGATCAGTTTTCAGCCTGAATTTGAGCCTTGTCAGACTTGAAGCCTGTCATCTTCAAGACTGTTCCAGATTTGAGCAGTGCAAACCTGAAACACAGCCTCTTGTGTTTAGTCCTGACTCTGGGACCAGCAGGAGGATAGACTTTAAAACAGTTCAGCCCTGAGAACCTGAGGGAGTTCTCAGAGCTGAACTGTTTTAAAGTCTATCCTCTGGGCGCCAGTGCAGAGATCTGAGCACTGGACTAATTTGGTTGTATCTCCTTGTTCCATTGCAGCTGTCTTAAAGTACAAATTGTTAGCGTTTATACTGTCCGTGCACCAATCTCTATAGAGGATGGTATTGTACAATTTGCATGTGTTTGACTCATACCCTTGGTGAATGTGGACTCACCCTTAGGTCCACAGGTCATGACAGACTTTTCCTCTTCATTACAGTGATCTCCAAAAGGCCAGTGCCGGTTCCCTGGCCTCTATCTTCTCTGCCACGGCCATCACCCCCACAGAGCTGGTCAAGTGCCGCCTGCAGGCCATGCACGAGATGGAGGCGGCTGGGAAGATCGCCGCGGGACAGAAGAGGTGAGCACCTGCGGGAGAACAAACTCAGAATGTCTGTTTTCTGAAGTCCACCTCGGTGTCACGTTGTCCCTCTGCTGCAGCACGGCGTGGACGGTGGTCAGGTCCGTCCTGCAGAAGCACGGGCCTCTGGGGCTCTACGCGGGCCTCTCCTCCACCATCGTCAGGGAGATTCCCGGGTACTTCTGCTTCTTCGGCGCCTACGAGCTGTGCCGATCCACGTTCGCTAAACACATGGGCACGGACAAGGAGGGCATAGGTATGTAGCAGATCATACAGAAAACAAAGTACATTTACTCAAGTAGGAGCTGTATTTTACTTGAGTAGTATTTTTGTTGGGAATTCATTCATTTTACTCCACTACATTTGATAAAAGATGAAAAATAATACTTTCTACCCCACTATACTTCTACATATTTTGTCCCATTTTAAACCTTGTACTGTATTGCAAGGGTACTGTCAATGAAAATGAAGTATATTATATGAAGTATTTTTTAGAGCAAATACTTCAGTACTTTCACCACGAGTAATTATGTAACCAAGCAACGTTTCCCAAAACTACAGTTGAAAGAGTTGTGAACATCATTTCTGTACTTCAGACAAATCTATGCAGTAAATACTGTTTAGTCAAGCAACGCCATTATTTCCTAAGAAAGTTCGATTTAATCCAATCCAATCCAGTTTTTTAATCCAATTCAATGATTTTTATAATGATATTTACTGTTTGTTGTTGTAGAGTATATTTGTTTTTACCACCTCAGAGTATGTGGTAAACACAGCCAAAAACAGACCGTGTTGCACTGTCTTAAAGGAACAGGCCACCGTTTTTTCCATACTGAGATATGTTCTTACCTGAGCTTAGACGAGTTGATGCGTACATGTCTGGTCTTTGTGCGTGCGCTCAGTCACGCAAAAAGATCAAAGATGTTGTTAGCATTTAGCCTCTCCTCCTCTCCTCTATGGGGCCAAACAGGAGTGAAGTTAGAAGCAACCAAGCTCTTCCATGTTTTTCTTATTTAAACATGTAGATTTTCTCAGCAGATAAAAAGGGGAACTATATTGTAAGGCGTAATAACATCGACATCTGCTCAGTAAAGTGAAGATATTGCTGCGCGGTAATAGGGGGAAAAGGGGAAACGTGGAAAAGCTAGGTCGCTTCTAACTTCACACTTAGTTTGGCCCCATAGAGGAGAAGAGGAGAGGCTAAATGCAAACAAGATCTTTGGTTGTTTTGCGTGACTGAGCGCAGGCGTAAAGACCAGACAGTTACGCATCAACTCGTCTAAGATTAAGTAAGAACATGTCTCAGTATGGAAAAACGGTGGCCTGTTCCTTTAACCTAAATGTTTATTGAAAGATGGAAGACAGATGTAGAACCTAAATGAGTCCCCCTGCTTCCCTTTAGCACGGCTCAAAGCTGAACACGGGTGTGAAATGTGCATACAATCAATATGAGGGATAGTAACATCTTTAAGTGAGTTTGGAATTTGGAAAAATCAGGTACCCTAGCTTTAAGCAGTGGTGGTTAAAGTACTTGATTTTCTTACTTGAGTACAAGTGCAGATACTACATGTCAAATATTGCTGCGTTTTGCTTTTGATAATCCAAATTTCCCCTCATTCCTGCTTGGTTCTCAAGAAATTCATGAACTAATCAGATATTTTTCCTTCTTTAGCCACGTCATTATGCTGCTCCTGTATAAGCCCTGTCCACACTTTGCCACCAGTGTAACTCACACTCAGCATCTATTTGATCATAAGAAAACTTAAAAACTTTTGTTCCTTTTCTTTTTGGGTTCCTGGCACTTGTAGATGACTCAGTGATCTGCTTTTAGACCAGATTCTCGTTGCCAAACACATTGCCAGAGGCGGTGATCTCACTTTAGACAGTAAGGGTGGTGGTCAAACTTTCGGAGAAGTTCACCAGCTGCGCAACAAGAGCGATCATTTGACTCTCGGTTTAATATCTGTTCCTCTTTACACAGCTGCGTAAAAGGGCGTTTATTTTTCCATTGCACGGTCATTGATATCCCACTGTTTCCAATGGTGCCAAGTGATTAGCAGAGGTGGGTAGAGGAGCCAAAATATAAAGTCTATTCAAGTACAAGTAAAAAGAAGTGACCAAAATAAATACTCAGTTAACCCCTTAACTCCCACTTTAACCATCATCATCATTTATTATTTTGCTCTTCACCATATACGTGGTATGGACTTAAACATGTCTTACTGTCAGACGAGATAATATACAAGTACAATTATTTGCCTGAGGAAGACCCTGTCTGGTCGAAACGTTGTAATATAAATACATTTGATGTTGTGCTGGAACTTCTTTTTTAGTCTTTATAAGAAAATATACAAAACTAAACAAAGCAACATACTTCACTGATACAGTGGGAGAACCCTCTTTAAGAAGGCACCAAGCAGAGCCGTGGGAAGATATTTGAGTTAGGGGGCGCTGAGGGACAAAATTTACCCCCAAAATACTTTTTCTGTGCATAAATCCTATTAATTAACTTCTTAACTCCCGCCTGAACCGAGAGCATTTTCTCCAGTTCAGCTTTACCCAAATCCTGTAGGCCAGTGGAACACCTCATTTGAAAGACCTACAAAACTAAATTGATCTTTTTCCTCACATCAGATTTTTTTTCATCACTTTTTTTGTTGGGCAGTCATCTCATTTTTGTCAAATTTTTTAATTTTTTTTGTCACTTTTCCTCCATTTTTTCTCCATTTTTCGTCCATTTTTTCTCCATTTTTCGTCCATTTTTTCTCACTTTTTTGTCAATTTTTTGTCCATTTTTGTCATTTTTTGTAAAATTTTTGTCACTTTTTCGTCAATGTTTTCTCACTTTTTTCACATTTTCATCCTTGTTTTAGTCTCAGTTTTGTTGCTATTTTCACAACTTTTTTCCAGAAGCTTTTGGACTGGGGTGAAGCTGGAGAAAATGTGCTCGGTTCAGGTGGGATTTAAGGGGTTTATATTGCCTGCAGTTCACAAACTATCCACCAGGGGGTGCTGCAGCGCCCTCAGCACCCTGTGTTCCCACGGCCTTGGCACCAAGATTACAGATGCTCTTTGTCACAAACCTAAAACATGGATGGATAATTACAATAATACAGAGTGCATTTTCTCCAGTTCGGCTTTACCCAAATCTAAAAGCTTCTGGACTGGAGCTTGCAGCCTAAAGACCAGTGTAACGGCCGATTTGAAAGCTAAGGCGAAATTATTCTAAATATTTTTTTTTTCCTTGCTGCATTGTCGTCACCTTTTTGACGTTTTTTCCCCCATCACATTTTTGTCACATTTTCATTGCTTTTTGTGGCTTTTATGTTGCATTTTCGTCACATTTTTCCATCACTTTTTGTGTCACTTTTTTGTAGCTTTTTGTTGTGTTTTCATCACATTTTGGTTGCGTTTTGGTCACATTTTGACACTTTTTTCAAGAGGCTTTTACATCTGGGTAAAGCTAGACTGATTACAACACATAAGTTGTCGCAAAGTAAAGGGGAACTCTTTCACCACTGCTTTAAAGGAATAGGCCACCGTTTTTACATACTGAGATATGTTCTTACCTTAGCTTTGACGAGTTCTTTAGGACCTGTCTGATCTTCCCCCGTGCCTTCACTCACGTAAACACAGCGCAGACGGCGTTAGCATTTAGCCTCTCCCCCTCTCCACTGTAGCTCCAAAACAGGTCAAGATAGAAGCTACCAAGCTCTTCCACGTTTTCCCTATTTAAATATGGTTACGTGAAGTGTTCCACTACAAAGTATAATTACACAAAATTAAACAATGTGGATTTTCTAAGCGGATAAAAGGGGGAACTATATTGTAAGGCGTAATAATACCAGGAGTAGTTCGAAATCCGCGCAGTAATCTTCACTTTACTGTGCAGATGCCACATTACTCCTGGTATTATTATGCCTTACAATATAGTTCCCCCTTTTATCCGCTTAGAAAATCCACATTGTTTAATTTTGTGTAATTATACTTTGTAGTTTAACACTTCACGTAACCATATTTAAATAGGGAAAACGTGGAAGAGCTTGGTAGCTTCTATCTTGACCTGTTTTGGAGCTATAGTGGAGAGAGGGAGAGGCTAAATGCTAACGGCGTCTGCGCTGTGTTTACGTGACTGAAGGCACGGGTGAAGATCAGACAGGTCCTAAAGAACTCGTCAAAGCTAAGGGAAGAACATATCTCAGTAAGTAAAAACGGTGGCCTATTCCTTTAACAAATGCTGAATTATGTTTGTAATTTCTGACAAATAAAGATACAGAAACATGAACAGGATCAGAACATGAACTGTAACGTTAGCATGTCTGTTTTTCCTTCTACTGGACCACCGGCTTAATTTTCTACTGCGAGAATGAGACTAAACATTCACAGGGGGCCTGATTTTGACTCGACTACATTTGTGTGTGCGAAATATGCTTACAGTCCGCCAGAATATGTCTAGAAGAGTGATTAATTGTGATTCCCATGAACTTCCTTCCCCCTCGACTAGGCCACGCCCCCCAGTAAGACACAATGCCGGTGGTATCTATTAAATGTGCAAAATCGAGTGTCTTGCTTTGAATATTGTGACCTCTTACTCACTATGATTTTAGTTTCACTTCTCCTCTTCATCACACCTCATCTCAGGTTATTGCACTTTTTTTCCTGCTGACCTCTGTGTGTGCCGTGTCGTCCAGGGATGCTGCCGCTCATGTTCAGCGGAGGTTTCGGAGGCGCCTGTCTGTGGCTCGTGGTTTTCCCCATCGACTGTGTCAAGTCCAGGATCCAGGTTTACTCCCTGGCCGGTCGACAGGAGGGCTTCATGAAGACGTTCAGGGCCATCGTGCGGCAAGAGGGTAAGATTCAGACTCACACAGGGTGAAAATGCACAAAAGATATCATCCCTATTCGTTTGAACTTAGTATATTTATATTTGTAACAAGAAAGGCCATGTGCAGTCTTTACAAGTTTACATTATTGATGTGTTACTCACTCAGAGCCTGACAGAAGCTGAGTTATGGGAGGAATGAGAAGGGAAAGTGTCTGTGTTCAAGCTGCTTCAAACTTAGAAACACTGAATCATATTATGGCATGATCTATTATCTGTCTCTCTGTGCAAATGGTTAATCATCACAGGGAATCTGCTTTTTCTTGTCCAATCATCCAGCTGTTGTTTTTAAACATTTTGATTTCATATTTTAGAAAAGAAAAAACTTTCACCCCAGTTTATTAAGCTCTTTTAGCTCTTTTTCTCCCTTAGTGCCTTCGTTATAATGTCAGAGTGAAAAGATCAAAAACCAAAGTCAACCTTTTGTGATGTTTTGTCATGTTGGCAATGCGAAGATTTCCAGAAAATGTTTGGTTTCCATGTGTAGCACGAAAGGCGACCGAGAAAACGCTGTTATCCAGACAGCAAGTTTTCTTTATATTCTTGCAACAATATCTCTACTTTAGTAAATACTCAAAACTTCCTGGTCTTGTACATAACAATAGGGTTATGATTAGGGTTAGGAGCGGCGAAATATGATGTAAGTTGTGTTTCACTCACACAGATCTTACACATAGTTTTAGAAACTAGAAGGTCTTGGCATCACACTGACACATATAGGCTGTAAGCTCTCCAGTCAATACGCTTTGAGATTTGGATATGCACAATTACAAACCCTAACCCTAAAATGGCAGGTAACAGGTTAAAATAGCCTATTCAAAAAATGAATCAGCAAATTACAACCATAAATTGAAACCTGGCAATTACGATGCTCAAAGTGCCTTATTCATGTAAATGTAAACATGAAATGACAGAAAACGCTTCCTTATATTTGTGATTGATTATATACAAAATAGGATTTTTCCTTCAATAAATGAAATATGTACAAAACCTGCTTAAAGGAACAGGCCACCGTTTTTCCAGACTGAGATATGTTCTTGCCTGAGCTTAGACGAGTTGATACGTACCTGTCTGGTCTTTGTGCCGGTGGAAGAGCGTGGTCGCTTCCAACTTCACCCCTGTTTGGAGCTATAGGAATACATTGGGAGAGGCCAAATGCTAACAACATCTTTGGTCGTTTTGCGTGACACACAAAGACCAGACAGGTACACATCAACTCGTCTAAGCTCAGGCAAGAACATATCTCAGTATGGAAAAACGGTGGCCTGTTCCTTTAAGACTACCTTACTAAGCTATGGGACTCAATCACTGATATATACTTTTTGCTTGCTTGTGTCAAACTGAAAACAAGCGTATAGTTTTGTTTGAGGATATTGCATTACGTTGCCTGATGTTGTTGTATCTGCAGGTGCAGCGGCGCTGTACTCCGGCCTGACCCCCACCATGATACGAACCTTCCCCGCCAACGGAGCTCTGTTCATGGCCTACGAGTTCAGCCGCAAGTTTATGATGGACCGCGCTGGTGCTTAGGCCAGAGGGCACTTTTACTAGAGCCATTAGTGTTAGATCAGAGAGTTTTATACGTATATATATATATATATACATGAAAGCGAGGGCAATGTGCTTTTTACAGCTCATTTAAATTGTACTGTATTTAAGTATACGCTTTTGAGCTGCCATGATATATGAACGAGTCAAAGGTTACTCAAGAGCTCTAAAAAGTTGATTTTCCTTAACATGCCTCATTTAAGTATTTGTATTGTCTGAAAATGAATTGCTTTTAATGTAAATGTTTACAATGATTACAGTGTACAGTATTTTGTAAGTTTTACACGTTTTTCTCTGGGACTGCAGATGAAGTTAGTTTTGTGTAAAGCATGTTTCTCCTGTACATGGTCCCTGTCAAATAAATGAATTATGTTTTCTCAGTTAATTGTTCTGACAAGATTAGGACGACATTGTTCCATGCCCTTGTGTCCAACATGGGATCTCCACAGGGGTGTGTGCTGTCCTCTCTCCTTTTCATGTTGTATACTGACAGGTGCAGAAGCCCTAATGAACAAACGTCGCTTGTAAAATTCTCTGATGATGCTTTTGTCTTGTCACTTCTCCAAGGGGATGATCAAGGGGATTTTTTTTTTTCATCTGTTGGTTCGGGTTGTCTATCTGTGAGAGACAAAAACATGTTGAACAGAATTGTCAATGTGTGTTTCAAAATCATCAAGACCAACTGATTCATATTGAGACTAAATAGAGGAAGTAAATCTAAATGAACTGATTAACAAACCCTTTAAACCCACACTGACACTTCTCACAGAAGCTCATGTGATGCCGGGTTTCACAACAGACTTCAAAACTGACTGAAATCGAAAGTATTTTATTTTATTTATTTGAAGGAAAAGCCCCTTGAGCATCTCGTTTACAAGGGGGTCCTAAACATAAAAGGATCAGCAATAGATCAAACCTCTTTACCCCCTCCAGTTCAGCTTTACCCAAATCCATAAGATCCCAGCCTATAGGCCAGTGTAGCGCCTCATTTGAAAGCTAAGACCTACAAAACTCATCCACTGTAAATGGAGCTTTTTTCCTTGCGTTGTCGTCACTTTTTTGACATTTTGTTTGCTTTTTTTGTTGGGTTTTGATCACATGTTTTGCGTTTTCAGTGCTTTTTAGTCTCGTTTTTGTTTCACTTTTTCCCAGAAGCTTTTAGATTTGAGTAAAGCCAAACGGGAGACAATGTGCTCGGTTCAGGTGGGGGTTAAGAGGTTAAGAATCAAGCTACGTAGTCCCACATCTGATAACTCTGATCTTCTCACCAGCTTTCACATCTCATATTATATTGTCCATATTTTCTATGTTAACCTCTTAACTCCCGCCTGAACCGAGAGGATCTTTTTCCTCACGTCATAATAATAATAATAATAATAATAATAATAATAATAATGCATTGGTTTTATATAGCGCTTTTCTGGACACTCAAAGACGCTTTACATTGCACTATTCGTTCACTCCATACTCGGTGGTGGTTAGCTACTATTGTAGCCACAGCTGCCCTGGTGTAGACTGACGGAAGCGAGGCAACCAGTCTGCGCCATCGGTCCCTCCGACCACCACCACTCACTCACTCACTCACTCACTCACTACATTCGCTAGGTTTCCTGGTGTTACCAAACGGTCTTTTTATTTATTTTATTGACCTTTATTTAACCAGGATAGTCCCACTGAGATTAATAATCTCTTTTTCAGGAGAGTCCTGGCCCCACAGGGGAATCTATTGTACATGTTTTTAGTGGTAGGGGAAACCGGAGTACCCGGAGGAAACCGGAGTACCCGGAGGAAACCTACGCAAACACGGGGAGAACATGCAAACTCCACACAGAAAGGCCCCGTCCAGATGGGAATCAAACCCGGAACCTTCTTGCTGTGAGGCGTGAGCGCTAACCGCTGTGCCACCGTGCCGCCGTGGTCTCCCATCCAAGTACCGACCAGGCCCTTCCCTGCTTAGCTTCCAAGGTCTGACGGGATTGGGCATCGCAAAGGCGGTATGACCACAAATCACATTCATCACATTTTTTTCCCATCATTTTTTTGTTGGGTATTCAACTCATTTTTGTAACTTTTTGGTGTTAATTTTTTATCATTTTTGGTCAAATTTTAGTAATTTTTTTTGGTTAATTTTTTATCACATTTTTGTAATTTTTTTGTCACATTTTGTCACATTTTTGTCATTTTTTGGGTAATTTTTTGTCACATTTTTGTGATTTTTTGTCACATTTTTGTCATTTTTTTGTCCATTTTTTATCACATTTTTGTATTTTTTTGTCACATTTTTGTCCTTTTTTCATCCATTTTATTATCAATTTTTTTTTGTCATTTTTTGTCACATTTTTGTCATTTTTTGTAATTTAAAAAAAAAATGTTTTTGGTCAGTTTTTTATCACATTTTTGGCATTTTTTTGTCACATTTTTGGCATTTTTTCGTCAATTTCTTGTGACATTTTTATGACATATTTGCTACTTTTTCAACAATTTTTCGTCACTTTTTTGTCAATGTTTTCACACTTTTTTGTCACATTTCCGTCATTGTTTTCGTCTCAGTTTTGTTGCTATTTTCACAGCTTTTTACCAGAAGCTTTTGGACTGGGGTAAAGCCAAACTGGAGAAAATGTGCTCGATTCCGGTGGGAGTTAAGGGGTTAATTGAGTTTTTCTCAGTTGTAGTTTCTTCTTTTGATAATAAAACAATACGAGCTGGACCATTCTTATACTGACCCCAGTGTTAAATTTCCAGTCTAACCCTTATCACTTATTCATGTCGGACACTCAGCAGGTGTTAAGGTCTTGGACAGAGCAGTAAACTAAACTAAACTCACAGACACAAACCTAAACCTCCCTGGTGGCTGTGAGCTTCTCCCTGTGCACGCCCTGTTTGTGTTCGTTTCCTTAGCAGTGTCTTATATATTTGCACGTATGTCCTTCTCCTGGTGACGATCATGTGACTGAGAAACCACACCCTGTAGGAGGCAGGGGAAAGAGGAGAAGGCGGTGTATGTAAAACTGTCGCCCAGGGCTGTGTTACACCAACTCCATGATCTCCACCTCGTCCAGCACCTCCGCGATGGTGACGCAGGGAAAACTCGAGATCAGCAATGTGGAAAATGTGGAAGGTCAGTGAACATTACTTCAACAAGAGATGATTTTGACTGTTTTTTTGGGGGGGTTTACTCAGTTTACACTTTTTATCTTTCCGTCTAGCTCAGATCTATTCAGGGAGGGGTCTTCAAGATTAATTGGTCTATAAGAAACTTTGTCAGAACACCCAAAGCGCAAGGGCTGAGACAAAATACTGCTAATATGTACAAGTAAAAAGCAGTGGCCTGTAGAGCCGCAATATGTATTATGTTCAAACAACAGTTCAAAATGTAATAACATTTTCACTTCTTTTTGTAATAAAACGGCATTTTGTAATAACCTAAATTTTGTGCGATAACACGATGACTAAAGCATTTATGTAAATACTCTAAACCTCTTAACTCCCACCTGAACGGATCCCATTTTCTCCAGTTTGGCTTTACCCTAATCAAAAAGCTTCTTGGGAATAAAGCACCAAAATAGACATAAAAAATGGGAAGAAAACAAGGATGTAAACACAACAAAAAATCAACAAAAATTCACCAAAAATTCAACCAAAAAGTGACAAAAATGTGACAAAAAAGTGTCAAAAATTCAACAAAAATGTGACAAAAACTCAACCAAAAAGTGACAAAAATTCAACAAAAAAATTACAAAAATTCAACAAAAATGTGACAAAAACTCAACAAAAATGTGACCAAAAAAAACCCCAAAACATAAAAAAGGTTACACAACACAGCAACAACGCGAGGAAAAAGATCAGTTTTGTGGGTCTTAGCTTTCAAATTAGGCGTTACACAGACCTATATAATGGCCAAAGAGGACAGAATGCATTTGGTTCAGGCGGGTGGTAAGAGGTTAAACATCTTCAAAGCTTTCCTCATCATTTGTTCCTCATATATAAGCAGCTAAATAGTGATTACTTTATTGTTCAGTCAATGAATAAGTTTAGACTCATTGACTCTGTACATAACGTCAAATCATAACATAACCAAAACAGGAAGTGACTTCCTGTTTTGATCCACACCACCAAAATAAAAGCACCATCTTGTTCATGAGTTCAACTTTCTTTCTGCCTAACTATTAACAGACAACACACTTAAAATGTGTGTATTTAATCATATTTTTGTAATGTTGCTACTTGCTAGTACCTGCTGAACTAATCAACGAGACAAACTGGTTTTATTTTGGCGCGCTGGATCGAAACAGGAAGTCACTTCTTGGGCGGCGTCGCTATGATTTGAAGTTATGCACAGAGTCAATTATACAATGAGCCCACACCGTTTTAATAACAATCTCTGACCTGAATCAGACTCACGGATGGTGCACATTGTCACTGTACTCTCTGTTTAGATGGTTAGACATGTTAACAATGGAAGGTAAACTGTGTAAATGTCTTATAAATGATGAATGAAGTATGTAACAATGCATTATGCTGCTTGATACTGTGCTGACACATTTTATTGCAAAATGAATTGAGATTGTGTTACAAAATGCACACGTATTACACAATGAAGTTCAAATGTTAGTACATTTTGAACAGTTATTACACAATGCAGTGTTACTACAAAATGTGGCTTAACAGGCCCAAATATCATGGAAAGTAAAAAAGTGTTTAGAGAGAATGCCCCTTGAGTACTGTGGCCAGGGGCGGATCTAGAAAAAAAATCACGAGGTGGCAAGCAGGGTCAGGGATAATATCTGGGGTGGCAACACATTTTACAATGTCAAATGTTTACAGCGGGGGTACGCCAGTTTTGCTTTATTGCAAGGTCATATTTTTCCGTTTAGATGCAAGATGAACCTACTAAAATTATATACAAATAGCAGCATTGTCCATAATATAAGTAGGGGGTTTCTAACTCAGGTAAAATGTTAACTTTTGTAAAAAAAAATAAAAAATAAAAAATAGGTTGATGACGACACTAGAATTAAGACATTTCCAGACAAGGACAAAACCTGGCTGAAATCAAAGGGGTGGCAAGACCTTTACTAGGGGTGGCAGCTGCCCCGTGCCACCCCTCTAGAGCCGCCCCTGACTGTGGGTAATAACTTGAGCGTAAATGTCTGATTTATGTTTCAGTTGTGACATAAATTATGAGAAACAAAACTGTGAAAATCCTAATATTTCCCAAAAAATGCCCTAAAAAAAAAGTATATTGCTGGAGAAAAAGGGGCACGAAACACAAAATACATGCCACGGTTTGAGGTGGGACGAGGAAAACAAAAGCCATTACTCAGGACTGCAACAAAAATTGGAGGTGTTTAATATCTGAAGAAACACCAAATAACAAAATCCAGAATGACAACATGGTGAAACAAAACTCAAAGGAGTTGACAATGACTCGACAAAGGGCCTGAGAAACACAGGGGTATAAATACAGGAGGGAATGATGCACCGGTGAAACACATTAGGGCGGGGCAGGCAAATAACACGAGGGAAGTCAAACAAAAACACAAAATAAACACTACACTGAGGACAGTGAACCTACACTCTGTGTCAGACGGATTTACATTTGATTTATTTATCTTTTGGAAAGTCAGTTTTCATTCAGGGTTAACTGTGTATTTGTTGTAATGAAAACTGATAAATGTAACACTTAATATAGTAGTATAAAACGTGCCATATCAGCCTCTGTATCTGTATAATATATAATATGGCGACAAAAGCGCGTCCTCCCATCCCTGGTAAACACCACACATGATCCTACGAGCGCCTGTAACGTGAGCCCGGCCGTTGTACTGGCTCATTAGTTATGCCATTGTTATGTAAATGAACACCACTGTCTGTCTGCTCTGTGTTAAAGACATGTTCTGACACTATTGGTCCACGTTCATGTAAACATGCACTTTTAACACACATAAAGCTCTTACATTTATGTATTAACCCGTTACTTGTCGTCCCCACTGATTAGGGAGTTGGTTTAGGGTCAGGGGTTAGGCTTATGATCAGGGTCAGGAACGGAAAATTTAATGTAAGTTGTGTTTCACTCACACAGATCTTATACATCGTTTTAGAAACTAGAAGGTCTTGGCTTTCAAATGAGGTGTCACACAGGCATATAGGCTGTAAACTCTCCTGTCAATAAGTTCTGAGATTTGGAAATGCACAATTACTAACCCTAACCCTCAGCTGGCAGAAAACAAGTTAAGGGTTCTGTATGGTTGACTTTACAAAGTATCGAGAAATCGAGAAAAGTGATTAAAGTCAGATGTCTCTCCATGTATTGGGATGTGGTTGGGCGTCTATTATTTGGCAAATTTCCGATTATTTCTCATAAAGGCAAGTTTGGGATCCCTTCTGAATAATGATTGGGAAAAGCACCTGTCATATGAATATGATAATCTATTCTGCCATGGTCATCTGCAAAGGCACTGGCCCTTAAGTTTACCTGTTTATTAAACTTTTTAAATTTCATTTATTTATTTACGTATTTATTCATTCATTTGAGCAGAAAAGTGTTTAATTTGTATTTTTTTAACAGAAGAAAGGAAACAAAACAAGCTACTGTGCTCAAAAAGAGTAGGAAGAAGTTCAGAGACAATCATACAAAAATAAAGTGGTTGTTCCCTTCGGGGTCCTCTTCTAAAAAATAACAAATACATTTTGGTGTAGTGTAACTGTATACAGGCAATATATGGCGAGTGCAAGCAGGAAAATACGTATTTATGGTCATGTTGCAACTAATTTAACTGCCTCTAAAATCCTGCCCTGCACTAAAAAAGGTGTTATTTCGAGTCTGAAGTGCTGTCATGCATGAGCCTAGTCATATAGAAACTGCAGTTACATGTAAGACCTGAGGTGGCAGTAGTGAGTAGAAAAATGTAAATCTAGTCCCTTTAAAGGGGGGGGGGGGGGGGGGGTATTATGCAAAATTGACTTTTTCAAGCTTTACATCATGTTTTTATGTCATTCCCTCATTAAAAACATGCCTGAAGTGTTGCCTTGGCACATTCACGTATTTTTGAGTTATCTGTAAAAACTCTGATGGCGGCCATTTTAGGGATAAGTTTGCCTGAGTCCTCCTAGGAACGCCCCCACCTCCTGGAGACGCCTCCGAGCTTTCGTCACCAGCCGAGTAACCAACCACTGCTCCTCAGCAGAACCCCCTCCCCACTGATGCCACAGACAGCGTGTGGAGGGGGCGTGTCAGAAAGAGTCAGAGGTTCTTAAAGAGACAGAGGCCTATTTCAAGACATTCACTACAGCCATTTTAAGAGAGCAATTTTATACAAGGCAGTTATTTTAATTTACTGCATTTACAGACCAACAGAAGGTTTCGTCATCATTGTAGTGTGATATAGACTGGTGCTATGTGACTGAAAAAAGCATAATACCCCCTCTTTAAAGCGCTGTGACCTGTAGAATCAAGAAAATCAAATTGTCCAGGTCTGTTTTCAGTCTTGCCTACGCCTAATTACAGGTTCAATCAGATTAACAGATTAAGATCAACATTCTGTGAGTCTTGAAAGCACCTTTTTTCTTTCTTTTGTAGCTAAGAACACGCGTCTGGGATGTTGCGGCTGGCTGCTGGTCATCGCCTCCTTCATGCTTGTGATCCTCACCTTCCCAATCACGCTCGGCATGTGTGTGAAGGTTCGGCTCGGCTTTTCAGTGCTACCTGTCCCAAAGCAGTACGGCCCACTTCAAACCCCGCTATGACAGATGAATCGAGAATTAAGTTTAGTTAGTTTGTGGTGGTTTAGGACGGCTTTAAATAGTGTGAATGATACAAGCGTCATTATATGTGGAAGAAATTGCAATATAAGAAATCTGTGTTGATTACTACAAAAACAATACTATTGCGATCACCATTTTCACAGAAAAAGCTTTAAAAATCAGAACCCTTCAGACTCATGTCATGTCGTCTTGCTGTCAACCATCTCGTCCATGTGCAGATCGTGAAGGAGTACGAGCGCGCAGTGATCTTCAGACTGGGCAGAATCATGGACAGAAAACCGAAAGGTCCAGGTGAGTCCTTCACAGGCAGCAAACTCACGGACGAAGGAAAGATTATACAAGAAATGTTTAATCCAAATGGTTGAAGGTCACAGTCTTGTCTTTGTTGCTCAGGGTAGTTTTCAGGTTTCTTGCAGGAAGGTGGTGACATTGGCAAGTATCCTCCATCCATCCTGAGCTTTTTTAGGCCTTATCTTATGTCTGTCTTTGCTGTGGATTCATTGGAGCTTCTCATCACATGTCCAAACCACAGCAATCGAGCTTCAAACATCTTGTCCCACATGGGTGCGACTCCATAAGACCTCACTGGTGACGTGATCTAATCTTGTGAGGCCTAACGTCCATCACCGCATCTTCAATTCCATGACATTAAGCATCACTTTTGGTTTCTTTGTCACAGGCCAGCAGCATATGAAGTGACTTCCTGTTTCGATCCAACACACCAAAATAAAAGCACCATCTTCTTCACTAGTTCAGCACTTCATTAGTTCAACTTTCTTTCTGCCTAACTATTAACAAACAAAAAACTTAAAATGTGTGTATTTAACTGTATTCTTGTAATGTTGCAAGTACCTGCTGAACTAATCAATGAGACGAGCTGTGTGCTTTTATTTTGGCGCGCTGGATCGAAACAGGAAGTCACTTCTTGGGCGGCGTTGTTATGATTTGAAGTTATGCACAGAGTCAATTGGTTTGGGTTTATGCAGGTAACAGCAAGTCAAACATATTGCTTTATAATGCCATTTTATTTTAATACTTTAGACCAGGGGTAGGCAACGTCAGGCCCGGGGGCCAAATCCGGCCCTCTAGCACAGAACCTCTGGCCCTCAAGATGATTTTGAGAAACATTGTTACACAAATCAGAGAGTACTTTTAACACTCTTAGAGTTAAATGGGAGAAATAAAGGTAGAAATACTGTCAATACACCCAGTTAGGTCATATATTATGTACAGCACTGGCATTTGAAAGAAGTACACTGGAAAAAGAATAATCGTTTTAAGGAAGAAATGACATAAATCTACTTGAATTAAGAGATTAAATCTAAGGTTTGAGTAGATTTGGTCTGGTCTTAGACGAGATAAAACCTCTAGTAGTAGTTATTCTCTTAATAACTGTTTTTTCACTTGAAATGACACAAAATTATCTTTGTCTGATTTGAAGTGGGTTTTATTGTTGTTCCACTGGCGCTATAGCATTTGTACCGACTCAAATTCAATATAGAACAACTTTTATTCAAGCAATTTTAAGTCATTTATCTCATTTAAGATGGTAATTTGTCCAGTGTTGTGCTTTACTTTGGGCTAATAATCAGCGGCTTCAGCCCTCGCTCTATTTACAGTAAAGAAAATCGTCCCTCCGCCAAGAAAACTTGCCTACCCCTGCTTTAGACTATTGTTGTAGAATATCTTAAATTACCTTTGAAATTAATAGAAAGAGCTTTCATAACACTTTAAAACTTTTAATTCTGCTTTTATGATGTTTCCCTCCAGGACTTTTCTTTGTTCTCCCGTGTACGGACACGTTTGTCAAGGTCGATCTGAGAACCGTGTCCTTTGACATCCCGCCACAAGAGGTCAGTGTTCTCACCTGTAAAGCTTCCCATCAGCCTCCCTGTTTGTCCTCATCCCCACATGTGTCACTTGCATCTGTGCAGATCTTGACCAAGGACTCGGTGACAGTAAATGTGGACGGGGTGGTGTACTTCAAGATCCAGTGTCCCATCTCGTCTGTGGCCAACGTGTCCAACGCCCACCACGCCACCCGCCTGCTGGCCCAGACCACCCTCCGCAACGTCCTGGGCACCAAGAACCTGTCGGAGCTGCTGTCGGACAGAGAGGGCATCTCAGTCAGCATGCAGGTGAGGAGCAACCAAAGCTGTGCATATTATTACAGCAACAGATGTTCTTTGGCCTGAAGACATGATGGTTTCAGTCATGGCAACCAAACAATGGACAATGGTTGAATTGAAATGTAACAGAGTTAAATTGTTGAATACTTTTGATTATGTTGGAAAGGTCTTCATATAATTAGTCACCATTGTAAGAGCGTGATGTTCTGGCTGCAGGAGTCTCTGGATGATGCCACAGACCCGTGGGGCATAAAGGTGGAGCGGGTGGAGATTAAAGATGTGAAGTTGCCTCAGCAGATGCAGAGGGCCATGGCCGCCGAGGCAGAGGCCACTCGAGAGGCCCGGGCCAAGGTACACAACTACAGGAGACGCTGTTCTCACACATCAATTATGATTCTAACATGAGATTTGAAGAATAAAGTCAGGATATTCGAAATGTGGAAGAACAGGATGTAAATCAAACGGCTCTAGTTTACCTCTGAACTGTGAGTCTATAGACGTGTAAAGCTGTTGTGTTGTGCAGATCATAGCGGCGGAGGGGGAGATGAATGCGTCCCGGGCCCTGAAGGAGGCGTCTCTGGTGATCGCCGAGGCTCCGTCTGCGCTTCAGCTCCGCTACCTGCAGACGCTCAGCACCATCGCCACCGAGAAGAACTCCACCATCATCTTCCCTCTGCCCATAGACATGATGAAGGCCTTCATCAAGTGACAGCAGTGACTCAACATCGAGCACTTCAGCGTTTGCGTAGAGCAGGTAGATGATACTTATATCACATACTGATACATACAGAATATTTCAGAGGTTTATTTTTGAAGGAAATACACTGTACAAGAGCATTCTTATGTTAAGTTGGTGGTTTAATACTTAAATACAAAGTGCGACAATGACACTACAGACATGAACGTCTTTATGGCCTCTTTACAAAAGCCTCTGGAGCTACAGCCGCATTTCTGCAGGACAAATAAATAAATAAATATACAATCACAACAATAGTTACGGTAAATAAAGCACATGACGTCATAGACATGCTCCTTATAAACTTATCGGAATACAATCTTTACAACTCAAGTCTGGTAAACGACATGAAACATGTAAACAAACTTACATCAGTGATAAACATTCATGAAAGTCATGTCCACGGGACACAGTCAGTGCATCAGTCTGAGGGACAGCGCCTCCTGCAGGCCGCGCTCACTACATCATCTGAACTTTTGATTGTACATATTTATACTTGTTGATTTGTATCCACAGCTGTTTTGCACTTGTTTGACTGAGAATGTAAACAATAAAGAAATAATAAAGCAGTAGGTGCTGTTATGGTCCTTGAACCTGAGATGGTTTCACTGCAGAGTGAGCTCATGCTTTTGTCCCAAATATCTACATTTTCTTTTACAATTGGCTTCACGTGTTATGTACAGTTTGGATGGAGAGTTGTGGCTGGACTGGGTTTGCAGTTTGAACAAAAGTCAGCACTAGGTTTGTAAATTCAATGGCAAAATGCAGTTCAAAATGAGATCTTCTAACTAATATTCTGCAAAGTTGTCTCCCATGCTGAAGAGTTTGAAGACCCTTTCATTGGTGTTTTACTGTATATGAACTAAATAAAGCCTATTATTGGATAGATACTTTCTAACTTCTGATCTACTCTACGGTAAGTAGCACTTCTGTTATTTTGTCCTGCACACAGAGAAAGCTGAACATTAGCTGGAAGACAGGTCATGCTGAGCATGAGGTTTTCTACAGTTCTCTAAGAAAAAGAGGCAGTTCATTGTATCTCAGACTTGGACCAACTGAGAGTGAAATCCAGAGAAGAATCAGCGGCTGGAGGATGAAGCAGCTCTGGGACACTCGGTGTCCAGTGTTTGTAGGTAGTGTTTCTGCTGTGACAGTCGCTGCTGGTGGAGAGAAAGGACGAGCTTTGCCTTCAGTTTGTCGAGTCTCCTGCTGCATCGTCCTGAGAGTTAATGCCACATGTGGAGGATACATTACAGCAGATGAGGCACTGTCTCTAGATTTGGTGACATTCTGTTTAGATGAACACTGGGCAGTGCTTTGTGTATGGAGGTCACTGGTGGTACGAGTGTGGCCTGGCGGGGGAGCCGGGGGCGGGAGAGCCTCGGTGAAGGGGGGAGGATGTGGGCGACATGTGGGGGCTGAGCTCTCCCGTCTGCAGTCTCCACATCAGCTCCTCGTTGGTGCGACTCAGCCGTTTCTTCTCTTTGCTCTCCTGCTCCACGTGCTCCTGCAGGTTGGCGTTATCCGCCGACAGTTGTCTGCGCAGAGACACGGGAAGAGTAATAAACATGAATAATAATGACGTTTATTTGCTCAGTGAGCCTTTCTGTACCTGGACACGGCGATGTTCTTGTCGATGCGCTCCCTCAGGTCCTCGTTCTGCTGCTGTAGCACCTGCAGTCGCTCCTCCAGAAACACGTTCTTTTCAGCCTGCTCAAAGACACACAGCAGCACAGCACCACTTTACATGGCCTTCAACACTCGGGCATTCAAGGATCAAGAACTGAAAGGTGAAGCCTTTGAGGTGAGTATTGCATGACCTTGAGATCTGGGACGTGGTATATTATTAGTGTAACATCTAGGATAGAAATCAGGAGAGCCATGCAGCGCCTTGTTTCCCATTTACACTGATCCATATCAACATAATGTTTAGACTTTTAGTGTTGATGTAAGAGCAGCATACTAGTTTCTCCAGCTCCGTGATCTTCAGCTCCTGTTGATGGATCTGTTGGTTCTTCATCTCCAAAACTTCCTTCAGACTCTTCAGGTCCTCCTCGATGTGTTTGTACGGAGCCAATGCATCCTGGGATAGAAAGGGACACTGAAAACAAACTGCTTCAACTCCTTTCTCAAAAACACGAGTGAGTTTGTGGCCGGACCGTACCACGATCTGCTCGTCCGTGCTCCGGCGCAGAGCCTCCTCAAAGCGCTTGGCCCGGTCCCTGAGGCTGCGGTTCTGAAAGGTCAGCGTGTCGACCTGGTCCTGGAAGCACAGAGCCGTGATTAAACTCATCATCTCTCACTCACGTACATGGGTTTGGACAATACCTGCAGGGACAGTCTGATCTTCTCAAAGTCCTCCTCCAAAGACTTCCTCTGCTGCTCGTGGGCCATCGTCAGATCTGACACAGAAGTCACGTTTAAATACACTGAGGAAGTTTGTGCTATGATTAAGTGATAGATTTTCAGTCGTACTCTTGACAGTGCGGGCGTGCTCCTCCTGCAGCGTGGCCAAGGTGTCACTGTGAGTCGACTCCATCTCTACCAGAGACGCTTCGTGGGTTTCACTCATGTCCTCCATCTGGAAGGAACAAAGAAATTGACAACTTAAAACTATTGCGGAAAGCTCTAGACTTCTCGGTTTGTTTATGGGCACAGGCTTTCATCAAGTCTACATGGGCATGCAGAAGATAAGCTAAATGTCCCGACAAACAGCGGCATGGATTAAGAAATGTACAAAAAGTAGCAGAAGTGAGGTGAATAATCACGACATGCAAATATAACAAATGCAGGAGGTTCTGTGTGATCTTTCACAGTCTCATTCAGATAGTGCAGCTTTAAGGCTTTTTCATTAATTTTACAGCACAAATACAATATATTGAATGCCACAAACACAAGGCTTTACAAACATTAGAATAAGTAGAGGAATGAGGCGAAATGGATATTCTAAAGTCAACAAGACAAACTTTTAAGCCAAAATGAGTGTAAAATTGACCGAATAATCCATCCATCCATCCATTTTCTTGCCGGGTCATGGGGGCAACCAATCGAGTTGCCCAAATCAATGATTGCACCAGCCCCTTATGGCGCCTCCTGCAGGTGGTGGGTTCACAGAAGGACGGCCTCATGGTTCTAACCAGGCCTGTTGGTCTCTCATAAGGGGCTTCTCTTTGTCTGACCCGTCACCTAGGACCAGTTTGCCATGGGAGACCCTACCAGGGGCACGAAGCCCCCGACAACAGAGCTCCCAGGATCATTCGGGCGCTTAAACAACCCCACCACGTTAAGGTGGCGGTTCCAGGAGGGGTTGACCAAATAAGTTACAGAACATTTGAGCAAAGAATCCAGTTAAATGTGCTTTGTAATTTCAAGGAATGTATGACGTAAAAGATGAACCATTTTCAAAGATATATAGATTTAAAGGGACTATACGGAGTTTAAAAATGTTAAAATTAAGTATTTTCCTCCCCCTACATGTTCCAGCCATGTCCTAATGTGTAGAATGAGCTCAGACCTGTTCACCACAACTGCCTCTAAAATCCTGCACTTACACGTATGACCTGAGGTGGCAGTAGTGAGAACTAGCAAGGGGAGGGAAATACTGAAAGGAAAGGTTCGACAGCTGCCGTGTCCCACCTGCTGCTGCTGCCGCTGCTGCAGCTCCCTCAGCTCCTCTCGCTGCTCGGCCTGTAGTCTGAGCCTCTCCTCTGAGTGTCTGCTCGTCAGCGCCTCCTGGAGGGCGCCCAGCTCTCGCTCCTGCTGCGCCCGCAGACTGTGCAGCTTGGCCTCAAAGCTCTGCTCCACGTCCTCCTTCTCCTGCTGCAGCTGCTCCCAGTGGGCCACGCTGAAGGCTGCGCACAACAAGCAAACTCCACACTTTACCCGAGGCGGCAACATTCTGTAAAAAATACTGTGTTTCCAGAGAAGTGTGATTTCTGTTTCACTCTAAGGATTGAGATCAGAGTGGAGCCACAATGATTCACCACATGAATCAATATTGTCCCTGTAGTTTAGACTTCTAGGCCTAGATAAAGGAGCATGTTTAAGCTCTTTGAAAAACATATTGCAACTACGAGATTGCCGTATATTCAGCCTGCTGCTAAAAGATAACAAGTTGTCGACAGAGAGGCAAATCATCCTAAACACTAAAACAACCCAGTACAGCTGGCTGCAAGATAGATATGGGAGATACAGCGGTATTCTTGACTAGTACCGTGTTACTACTACTCTGTAAAGTGAAGTGTTTTATTATAGTTGAACATTTGTGAGCGGCCTGATGCGACAGAGCGAGCGCTGCCTTCTGTCTCATGTATATTTGATGACACGGAGCTGTGAGAAGCAGGTCTCAGAGCGCGAGAGCTGCCAACACTCACCCACTTCATCCCTGAGTCTGTCCAGCTCCAACGCCAGCTCCTGCTCCTTCACCGCCGCGCTCTCACTCTGCAACAAACACACATGTATTTGGATCATCAGGGGCTCATTGGAATGTAAACGCCGCCATTTTCTTTTATCACTAATAATGTTTTTTACACAAGTTGACTTTGTGGCCCAAAATCCGCCCCTCAGGCGTTAATCTCCTGGCTCTGATTTTGAGAGATACTGTATCCAAGTGGTAATTAAATGTTTCCCAAGCAGAGGTACGGGAACCCCTGGGGCACTTCAGCACGTGGCAGGAGGTACTTGGAATTATATCAAATAGGTTAAATGGAGTGGTATTTTGCTTTCAACGAACAGTAGAGTATTTTAGCTTTATTTTGAACAAAGTACTGAATAATCTGAGTCAAGTTTATCACTTTGTCAGCCACTGATCTAATCTAGAATCCAAATATACTGAAATATTGTTAATGCCGTTAAAAATGTACCCCCTTTACGTGTATAAGTACAGTAATTTCACAGGCTCGCTCGTTGCCAAGGAAACGTGTGGATCCCTGGTGTAAACAGACCAGATTCGAGTCCAGATCTGCACAGAACATCATTTTACCATTTGACCTTTTAGCAGTTTTTGTAAATATTTCATAAATATGTTCAAATCTAATTCGTTTTAATGATAACAATTGTAATGAATTGATTTATTCACAATTATAGAAGCCTTCTTCAAGTTATTTTTATGTCTGCATTTTTTTTGGTTATTTTTTTTTGCTCTGAAAGTAGTAGCATCTGTCCTTAACCAAGTCCAAATTAGAAATAGTGGAAGCCTCCATTAGTTAAAGCTGCATTCCGGAGATCATGAGCTTTCAAATAATGTGTCTATCTTTTCAAAACAGGAACGATTGTTGACTCACAAAGAGAATAACCTTAGAAGTTCAGACTCAAACTCGTTTTGATCATCCTTTTTCTCACTCTCCTATATGTTTTATCCTGATTCATTGACTAATTTGATTAATTACGCAGCCGTAATGAATAAACTGTTCAACGCCATGTTAACATACGATCGACTTTTGACCTCATTACTCACTTCACTTTTAAATCTATTTTACAGTAAAACACCCACAGAAAGAGACATTAGTCATAAAAGGACAGATCGACACAGCCGCTTATGCGAGACATAAAAAGAGAAGTGAAACCAGGATGATGTCACCAGACTCCGAGCACCAAAGGAGACGTTATTACAGCCACACCTTTCACTTACCCACAATGCCCCGGTGCTGCCTGTTACATCTCCAGAGAATCTGTGACATGCATCCTAATGGCCTAATGACGCCCTGCACTGAAATACAATCAATCCAGATCATGGCTACGCCCACTGTCTGCCACAGTCACCACATTAATCGATGGAATTCTTTTTACAAATTCTGTTCTTTTGATCAATTAGTGTGAGGTCACTAAATCACTGAGGTTTTCCGTCTGACTGAGCCTAAAACAAAGTGCTTCATTTCTCAATCCTGATTTCATATTTTATGAAGACTCATTTTGACACAATTTGATGAAAAAGGATCTTAGTCCTCAGGGATTTGCTTGGAGAAGAGAGAGCATTTCATCAACATGTAACATTATCGTCTTGCCACACATTCAAAGCGAGAAAATCCACCGTACTGCACCATGTTCAGTCGTTACTCTGAAGGAGTGGTTCTCAGCTGGTGATTTACATTTTACACATTACATTTATGTTCTATGAAAAAAGAACATAAATGAAAGTATAGAAACATCTGAATCTGTAAAATGAAGCCTGGGTGTAAGTTCAACCAAGAAGACTTGTTTCAGCGTCTCCTGCCTCCAGCCAATGATCGCATCTGTGCAGGTCACACCTCCACCTCGGGCCTATCAGTGCAGAGCCACTCTTTCATTGCAGCCAATCATCGCCCTTTGTCCCGTGTATAAGCCTCCAGCGTCATGGCTCATCTGCTTCCCAGCGGTGCTGCGACCCACCTCCACCCCTTCACCGCCTCTTCTATCCACGTTTCACCCTGCTACATCCTTCACCGGTCTCTCACACCACCACCAGTGTCCAGACTCCAGGGGAAAGACATCCCTAACGCTAACCTACCCATCCATACTAACTATAATCCATATATCGATGTGTACTGCCGGTGTCTGATCACCTTACGTATGTATGTCAATAAATCTTTCTAATTGGTGCTTTTGTTGTTGCTCAGGTTGAAATGACTATTGTTTTGGTTCTAATTTCAGCTTTTTAGGTTTATTCAACACTAATTTGTGGGAAAAAGCAGTATTTTACATGATGTAGTATAAGAAATGCAGTTCTTATTTTGGTCGTAGGATCTTAGGATTACAGTGGGTCCTGACAGCGTCCCAGTTCAGAACCACAGCTTTAAAAAGCCAGTTCTGAGATATTTAGCACTGGGGTAATTGCCACTTTGGAAACATGATGTTCTCAATTCTCCGGAACCTTTTACACGAGGAGCAGAATCTCAATATTAACGTAATTCAAGGGAAAGAGCCCTGCTCATTTGTTCATCTCCCAATGAGACAAAAATAGCCCTAATGTGCTCCAACTCTCTGAGAACATCACTCAATTAACCTTGCAGTCAGTGCAGTTACCACGGGAACAGGACGAAGTTTCATCAAACAGACAGAGTTAACTCATCTATGTTTAAACAGTCATGTTTTAACAACTAGGGAAGCCAACAGTAAACAGCCTGTGCTCTTCTCAAATGGTCAAAACATTTAAAATCTGTTTTAATGATGTTCATTTTAGCTGTTAGTATATTGTTTTGCGATGTAATTTGACTCAAATTATAAAATACGCTAGTACAATGACATTATTTATTGAATATTCTATCTTGATATAATCTCTTAGGGTCCTGACTGCTACTTTGAGAACCCCTGCTCGCAGTCACACACAGAAATGATGCCAAAATCATAAAAAACAGGCGATTTGTGAGAAAAACCTGCAGTGCATAGATCCGACAGTGTGCAGTCTGTCTATTCCTTTTCCTTTTGGACGCTTCAAACCTGATTCGAGTGCAGCTGTTTTCTATTTAGTGCTGAAAAGGCAACGCATCTAAAAACATAACCTTTCGAAGCAGTAAAAAGAGAGCGCTAGTTGTATTATGTAACCTTCCAGTAGATTCTCTGACAGGACATATACAGTGTGACAGTAGCCATGTTTGACTCAGCATCCTTTAACGCCTGCTCCGGCTCCGTCTCTAGGAAACAGCTAACACACATGCGCACGCCGCCCCGCCATCCTCTACCGCTACAAGCCGCTAAGAGTTTACCGCTGCGTCCAGGAATGGGTGAGGCAGGACCAGCAGCCGGCAGCAGCGGTGGCCCATCATCCCTCCGCTGAGAGAGGCCGACAGACGAGGAGAGGGAGAGCGGAGGGAGGGAGTGAGGGAGCAGAGAAACGCGAGCCTCACCTCATTTCCCGATGCCGCCGCTTTCGCCGGGACAAAGAAAAACAAGGCACAGCTCCGTCTGCCCTCAGCCGACGTCAGCGCTCGACGTGAGGCTGAGGCACGACGAGCCAGCGGACACCCACACGCGGACCGTGAGGAGGAGGAGGCGGGATCAGTAAGAGGCCGGGTATTTCCTCCATCACAGCTTTGCGATGTTAGCGTTAGGGACAGCTATTTACAACTGAATCAAAATTGTGTCATTTGAGTCAAACTTTAAAGCGCTCGGGCATTTTTACATAATATTCGATAATAGAAGAGCATGATTTGGTGAATTTGGTGTCACAAAAGTTCAATGTACTGAAGATCAAAATTCATAAAATGTCCAATAAAAGGTCCAGATGCAAAATATCAAGGTTGCAGTACTTTTTTTTTAGCACAGTGATGAATAACTGGAGCCAATTTGAGGATTATTTTTCCCAGTTCATTATTAGAATGTAAATAAAGGTACACATGCAAAATATAAAGGTTGTGGTATATTCTTATTATTATGGTATGATCATTGAAAACAGAATATGTAGAAATTGATCTTACATTTTGTCTAAATAACCTTTGTTTCAAATGACCAGTTGATCTTCAAAAACATTGCATGCTGCGAGTTTCTTTATCCCAACCGACTGGCCTCCTCAGGGATGCGGCTTTTCCTCTTCCCTTTTTGCAGTTTATGGTACAACAGTAAATGGTCTCTATTCCATTACTTAATTCGTATAAACGCCACTGGCTGTGGTCGCCCTACACTTTGAAGATGCACCCTCAATCTTTCGCCACTCTGTAAAACAAATCAATCACAAACTCAGGAATTAGAACCTTCGACAGTCTGGTGGTTACTAGTGGTTCTCAACATTCGAGAAAATACCAAAAACTTTGTCAGAGAACCATTTTCAAGGGGTCACATGATAGAAATGGCATGTAGATAAATAGTTTTCCCAGTGTTATTGTATAAATCAGTGCTTAAATGAACATAACTCCAGGAAGAAACACTGTATTTTGATACTACTGCATAGGATCCAACAGCAAAATTGTATTATTTCTATTCATTTCTGCCTGGTTTGTCATGAGGTTAAAGCTAGACCTAGATCTCCATCACCTGCAAAAAATCCACAACCAGGATCCAAACAGCTGAGCCTTTAGCTGCAGCATTAGCCACAACGACATTTATCACTGACAAATACATGGAAGACATAATATCCAGGATCACAGGCAACAATCAGAGGAGATTCCAGGACTTTGAACTGAGTGAAAAGAAGGAGCCGTTTGAAGCGAGATGAAAAACAACATAAATCAGACGCCACAGGTTTCGGCTGAACTCAAGAACAAATGCAGCGCGGTGACAAACACAAATCTGTGTCGCGTGTTGCGTATTCACTGAAACTTGAAAGGACCGTATTCAAAGCCTATGAACACAAAGGTCTACAAACATCTACAGGTGTGAAGGTGAATCAAAATAAAAGCTTAATAGTCACACGTTATACAGCATTTTCAAACCACTCAATCAGCAACAGCTTTTATGCAACGTCAGACCATGGATTCAAACTCATATGGTATCGAGTCATTTTACACTTTCATACAAACATTTGAAATACATTTTTGAGAGGAATATCTGGTTAACGTTTGAGGAAACATTTTGAAAGTCTAATAAACGAATAAAAGTGATTTCATATTAGAATTTAGTTTGTAGCAGGTACGATCTTTGACATGCGTCGCTCTGCAAATACACTTTTACCAACTCCATTCACCTTAAATGGATGCTGAACTAAAGCTACAACTGCCAGCGAGTGCCTTCAATCGTTTTTAGCGTGTAGAATAATGGCAGAGAGCCGTTACCTTCCGGCAGAAGTGCTGCGTGGTGATGCTGAAGACGTCCAGACACAGCGAGGCCTTGTGGAGCTGGGCCTGCAGTGTCTCCAGCTGCAGAGCCTGGTGCTCACAGCGCTGCTGCAGCCGCTCCACCAGCTGCCGGTCGGCGTCCTGCGAGCGCAGAGAGCCGCGCATCACCACTGTCCCAGCATGCACTGCGCACACACACGAAGGTCACAAAATAAAAAGCTAGGATGGAAATCTGCCATGTTACGGGCGTTAGAAAAAAAATCTCTCTCTTTTAATACCATTATGGAATGCACCAGGAAGGGCCAGAAATCTTAGTGTTTTTATATATTTGTCAACCTGTATGGGAGAGCACAGCACAGAGTGAAAGAGCATGAAGACGGGGAGAGATATTTAGAAAATCTTCATAGCTGGAACTCAAACCCATGACGCTGTGGCCAGAACAGCAGTAGCCTTAAACTTCAACACAAGTACATTAAAGAGATTGAGTTTGAAGGGAAATTTGCTTATAATTGCTCAAATCTAGAAGTTTAAATCCTTATTTAGCCTGTAATCTTTGGCATGTGTTACATTATATGACACTTAAAGTAGTAAAACATCAAACCTTCCTTTGAATCGAATTAATTCTCATTTTTGGGAGGCATACGTAAAAGCAATGTACGGCATGTTTCATTTTGTCCCTGTCAAATAAAGGAATAAACTTAACTGAACATCCCCGAGTGATTAATTTGTTATAGATGCTACACATGAGGACAAAATGAGCCAACGTAGACAATCTAACAGTGAATGTGCATCATGTCGAGTTTAGTGAATGAGATACAGTGATTTTCAACCACAAACCACTGTGGAACTATTTGAACCCCTCGTCTCTTTTGCAGGTTCATATCATCGGTTTATCATCAGGCCACAGTGTCGACTGTGTGCTAGCATTGCGGCTACTGTAGCCTGTTGCCGTGGTAACAGTGGGCAGGCTTTTGCAGCATGGCTCTAATTGAATTCTCAATGTGCACCAAGAGAGTGTGCGGCTGAGCGATTTAAAGGCACAGAGTAACATTTGTGTCTCCGACTGCAGATCCATTTCCTGTACCGTTTATCATTTGTTGACATTTTAATCATGTACCATGTGATGAAATATGGTACTTGTGATAAAGGTGTGGACTTACCAGGGGACTGGGGCTTGGGCGGAATCATCGCAAATCGTTTCGGGGAGGACTTTGCCTGCAGCGCCTCCGAATCCCTCTGCACCTCTCGTTTGGATGCTGCAACACGAAATAAACCCAGCGTCACTTAAAACTTTTACACAATTTCTCACAATCAGTTCTTTCCATGAATGAGCTGCAACTGAAACACCTTTAATATTTAGAACAAATTACTGCTTTTGTTTATAGCAGGGATCTCCAACCAGTAGCTCTCCAGCCTGTTTTGGTCACTCGCCAAAGGCTCTCTACACATTCTGAACAGAAACTCGAACCCTTTTGCTAAATAAAGCAAAATACAATGCCAAAATTCAAGTAATTTTCTTCAATTTTGTTGAAATATCTTTACTACTAACTCTCCACGGTGAACTCCTCCTAAGTTGTATTGTTACACAATTGTATTCGAAGCATATGCAGCTCTGATTGCTTTGTTGCATAAAAGTAGCTCACTGGGTATAAAAAGGTTGGAGACCCCTGGTTTATAGGCACAGAACACTCCAGTGCAGTTTGGACATTATCCACAAGGGAGAGCTGCTCCTCTACTTTCTAAAATACTCCTTCAGACCTGTTATTCCTTGTGTAACCACCGGGTGACGCTCTAGTCTCACATGCAGGGATGCTGACTGTAATGAAGGTGCAAAGTTACAACAAAGGCCTGAACCATCAGCATCATCAGCCTGTGGGGAGGTGTAACGCTGTGCTGCAACGCTCCGCAACATCTTTATAGCACGAGATGTTTAAATAACGTGAGGCAGAGCACGTGCATGTAGTGAGGAAAGAATGTGTGATATTTGTAATACTGCATACAGTGACTGCTCAGTAATGGTAATGACTGTTCAGTAATGGTAAGCAAAACAAACCTATAATGTTTCAAAACTAACTCAAAGTCCTGACATCGCGACGCCTGCACCACATTTTAAGAAGCACTGGCCTGAAATATATGAATCAAAGTTGTCACAAAATGCTGATGAAAAAGCGTGCCTCACACTGAGATTAACAGAGTGAGTTGCCAGCGTTTCAGGGCTTAAAGATTTGCCTTTTCCTTCAGCACAGACTTGAAATTCCATCCTGAGAAAACACTGCATCTGCATTTTCCACATCCACGTTTTGTGACAGTAAGCGCTTCTTAGTGAGTCCCAGCACATAATCCCCGTCCTCCGCCGGCTCACGTCCATGAAGCGCATCATCTTTACACTGGTGAGTTCAGAGGAGCTTTCTCCGGCCGCTCTTTAGGGACGTGTGGATGACTGAGAGTGTCTTACGCAGAGGAGAGCTCCGCTGTGCAGGCAGCGAGCGCCGCTGTAGGCTCGGGGCGTTCGGAGGCTGGGGACGTCCCGCCGTCTGGGCCGAGTCAGCAGGTGGCGCTGCGGCTTTGTGGAGAGGCGTGTCATCGGTGCCGCTGTTCGTGTCTGCAGAGGGACACAGGGAGGACGAATGAAATGAGCATTATGTGCACGAACCTTTCAAAGAGAAGTAAAGCACAGTATGTTCAGGAGACTCTTGAAGAAGAAGAAAACAGAGGAAGAAAGTGTCAAACATCTGAATTATTCATAGCAGCAGGTTTTGGCCTCAGGCTGAGTGCGGAGCTTCTGGTTCATAAACAAAAAGATATTTCTATATTTGATTTATGTAAAGCAGAAATCCTCGGTTTTACGGCATAAACTGTAGGACAGCTTCATACACCAGGCGGTCAAGAAGCTGAACTCTCTCCCTCAATCTTTCTGTATGGGTAGTTTTTGCTCTGTATAAAGATAACTTTAAGGAACCAGCACTGCAAAAAGGAATCAATAAAGTAAAATAAGGAATCAATAAAGTTAAATTGAATTTATCTTTGATCCTATCCTTGGATGGATGGATAGCTAATTTTTAATGCAATCTGAGATCTTTCTTTCTTCATGTAAGTGTAAAAAAAAACTTGCTCCATGGACAGATCTGGCAATTTTACTTATTTAAAGCATTGTTTCCTTATTTCTCGATTGTTTTTGCAGTGAGGATATTATCAGACAATATTTTACTTCTATAAGTAATTAAACAAGAATGCTGGAACTTCCAGATGGACAAATAATCAGAGTCCGATAAATCGACACAGCTGGACATTTCTTGACATGAACAGATAAAACAAATCCCTTCTCCCTTTGTTTTAAGACATCACTCTAATGAGCCGATAAGATTGAGTAATAATAACTTCAAATTGCATTGATTCTGCCGTTTTAATCTTGTGCTTTTGCCCTTAGTGGCTGCGTCTGTGAGCCTCACTGCTCTGATTTACGCACTGTTATGGCTGAAAAGAAACTTGCGTTACAAGGAAATAAATTGGCAATCCCAGCTCTAAGCAAATCATCTGCAGAGACCCGAGTGAAGCATTTAAAGATTCACTACGGTCTGAGCTCTAAATGAGTTTTGGCTGTAATCACAGATCAGATTTCATTTCATTAAATATTCAGTCACAGATCAATAGCGGAGATACTGCAACAGCACAGACGAATCGACTGAGACAAAAAGCCCAACCATCGTTCACGGAAAATAGCTTCAATAAAACTATTATATGAAAGGTTTTGTGTGTGTGAACTGTTTCGATGTCATGTGCAGTTGGAGATGATCTGAAAGTGACTGCCCTGGGCCGGTGTCAAGCCTCCTGTGGGACTTTGGTAAGTGTCCCGGCAGCAGCAACGTCACAATAATCACTTTGTCGACTTATCATTCAATAAATGACAGATAAACAATACAAAGTTGGGCTCAGTATTTATCATCTGTACATTTATTTGCATTTCTCCCCCCCCCCCCATTTTTCTACTGTAATGCTTAATGTTTTACCCGAAGTAAGTTTGTTCTTGATTGAATGTTAATTGTGGGACATTTTAAGATTAAGGACTGTTCGAACAGAGCTTAACTGTCATTTTTTAAGCTTTAGAGTTGGTTTCTGTGGCATTAAAGGGTCTTCAATAATATCTTTATCGCAATAGTTTCCTGCTTCAATATAGCGAACTTCAGACTTCCAGGCATGAGGTTAACATTTAAAAAAAAACACCCCTCAGCCAAAGCAAATGAATACATTCCACTCAAGTACCATTAACAGGAGAGTTCACTGCCTGACTTAACATCTTCACACACTTCTCAGTCCAAACTTCATGTACTGCCACTGGATTGCCTGTTGTTGTGTAACTTCGGGCCATGTTGCAATTTTCACTCAACTACGAGGCAAAATCGAAAACTCCAGGACTTATCAACCTCCCTCGGTGAGCTGTGCAAAAAACTGAAGTCTGAGTCGTGGCAGAGGCAGAGACAGATGAGAGAAAGACAGAAGAGAAGCTGGAGGCTCATTCTCACTTTACGCCGCTGAAGCGTGTATGAAATAATAGAGATTCTGCTGCCAGCGGTTTTCATTACACTGCACCTGCGAACACAGGCTCTGACTCGAGACTCATCTGTGCATAACAGCTAAAACACGACATTTAAAGTGCAGTGATTAGGCTGAAGTTGATTTTATTTCTTTATTATTTGTTGGAGCAGAGGCAGACTTAAAAAGTGATCGGAATTGTTGAAGCTAAATGTTGTGGTGGAGGCAGGAAGGTTCAAATAATGTAGATGATGGACAATGTATCGTCTACAAGGTAATATCGAAATTGCTATTTGGAAGATTTTCAATATCTTGATTTTTTAATATGGAAAAATTTAGGGGGGAAATGAGGGGGAAAAATGGGAAAGTGTCTTTTTCTGCAGCATATTTTTATATATTTCTGGTGGTTATCGAAAAAATTCCCCAAAAATATTGAGATTAGAGATTACAGATTTTTGTCAATATTGCCTAGCTCTAGTCGATGTATTTACAGTATTTCAGCATTTGTAAAAGTATATCTGGCCTAGTTTTAATTGATATATTTTCAAATACAAAATTTCATGACTTAATTCTGTTACAGGCTTTGAACAGCAGACTGAAAATATGATCAAAACCACATTTACAAAGCTGTAAAATATGAACAAAACGTGTGCTTTTTGCTTTAACTTGAACAAGGGAGTCACTACAAAGATGATGTAAAACACACTGTTCTCCAAGTCTCAACATGAGCTGGGGACACACCTTGGCAAAAGTTAGTAACTGTTAAATGTCTGTAAACAATAGAAGACAAAGCAAAATAATCTGCTGAACTAACACAAGATTTCATTTCAGAGCATGTTTGTGGAAGTCTAAACAACTTAAACAAAAAGTGCTAACTTTTTGTTTAAGACCAGAATTTGTTGGCTGCAAAGGTAACTGTTGTGCCTAAATAAATCCAGGCTTTGCATTTTGCTAATTGCATCCACTTTAGTGCAATTTCGATTCGAATGTGATCATTTGTGCTAGTATTACATATATTGAAATCACTTACATGGCTGCAGGACAGCTACAAAAAACAATTTCAAAAAATGAACCATGTATCTCAGCAAAGCGTAGACAGAGCTTTTCTGAATATCAAAATTGAAAAAGAGGTTAAAGCTGGATCGTTTTATCAGTATCCACATCATGTGCCCGGCGTTAATAGTCAGCAGGAGTTTATTCATGTTCTTTCTCCAGAGACTGAGCTCAGGTTAAAGCTAAAAACTGGTTAAACCTCCGCAGTCCCACCCTTTTCATCATCAAACAGGAACAGTCTGTGTCGGAGCAGGGAGGCGACACCAGGGTGAACCCTAACACTGAGAACTGAAGACTTATGCATGTTGATGTGTGTACACTACAGCGTGGAGGGCCACAGACAGCGCTCAATGAAATGTTCAACTTTGTAGATTTTAACTGTTTAAATGTGTAACTACACCAGAGGTTACATTAGCCCTCATTTATGGAATCTTTTTAGCTTTGATTGAACATTTTGAAGGCCGTCTGTCATTTTGACGGGTTGAAAATCAAGCTAAACACAGCACTGCTCCATCTCTGAGCACGGCCTCTGGGCTCTCTCTAAAGAGCAGCTACATCACATTTCACACGACAACTAAACAGCCTTTTATTGCTGCGATGGTTCCAACATGATGCACATCAGAGCTGAGAGCGCATTGACTTGGATAAATCCATGGAGAACAGAGTGTGGAGAGAGAGAAGGCGGCGTGGTGCACCACAGAGGACAAGTTATAACTGAGAAAATGCAAATATTAAGCCGTGATTTGCATTTGTTAAAGTGAAATATGAGCCTCAATAATGACAAATGATGCTCTGAATAAGTCATCCTCCTCTGAGACTTTTATGCACAACTTTGAACACATTTTGTGTCCAGAAATCATGTTTAGTTTAGCTCCATTAATGTTGCAATCCCAGATGTTTTCCAAACATAATTATTAAGCGAAACCACTGAACCACACCCATATTTAGGCTTGGAGCCTTTATACCAGCTCTGTGCCATATTCAAATGTTAGTCATTGAGATAATAATTGTGGAGAATCATTAACTTCAAACTGTGCCAACTCAGCAAAAAGCCAGAACCACATTTGGCCCCCGGGCCTCACTTTGGGCACCCCTGGCTTTGGGCACTTTCTCTGTCTCTGTGAGAGCAAACTACTTCTTATATTAACGCTGGGACTGAGGCTGCACAAAGGAGAAAAAATGCGATATTTGATAAAGTAGACATGGCGATAACAGCAGTGTCTGAGTAAAGTAAGTTCTGTATGATTGATCTCACAGTGGTGAAATTTACTCAAACCGAACAGTAAATTCTGTCCAGCCGAGGACCAACAGCAGAGTCATTTGCACATTTTACACACGCAGCATTCTCTCATCAGGTTTTGGGCTCTAATACTGTAATACTGGTCATTTTGAATGCTAAATAAGGAGCAACAACCTCACAGATGGCTACTTCCTAGCTTGCACTCGCAATTTAGCACTTGTTTTGCTAAATAACCCTCTCAATACTGGGGTCATGTTACGTCTTCAGATAAACAATCATTAAGACTATAGCAATATACTGTGTTTGCCTCCATATTTTTTTTTCTGGCGTCTACTTTTGTTTGTAGCGCACACAGAAATCATATTGAAAATAAAAACAAGTGTGCAGTGTGCCCACAGGGAGCAGAGAACAGAATGTGTCAGAATCCACACGGGGACAGTCTGAGCAGTACATGAGCAGCTGACTCCACTCACTGACGGATCACATCTGCCACTCACTGAAGGGGAGACACTGCAGGATGAGCTCTGTTTTATGGAGGTTTTGATCCGGTTTAGCTTTGACTTGGAAGAAGTTTAACAGCTATTTTCTTGAATACATTTCGCTCACGGTGTGGCAAAAACATCTCTGCTTAAAGTAGGACAGATACGTAAAAAGTTGAAGTTGTCTTGCAGTAACCCGCTTTCAATTTTCACTGTTAAGGCATGGCAAATTGTTCAAAAACTGGAGGGTCGTTCTCAGCTAACCTCATTATTTAAACCCCTTTGTGACAATCCTCTCTTTCTACCAGGAATGACAGATTCTGGATTCCAGGCTTGGGCAACTAAGGGAATCTCTATCCTTTCAGACTTAGTGGATGGGCCCTCTATGTTGTCCTTTGAGCAAATGGTTGATAAATATAATATTAAGAGACAGGATTTTTTTCGTTACTTACAAGTGAGAGATTACGTTAGGAAAAAAACATCACTACTCTCAGACCAATCTATATCTGACTTTGAAAAACAGCTGTACTCACCTGGGACTAAATCCTCTATAAAGTCTTCTTATAACTTACTAAAAGAATTTGCCAGTACTAACACTTCTCATTTAAAACGGCTTTGGGAACGGGAATTAGAGCTGGAAATTAATGATGATGATGATTGGGATCTTGCATGGAAAAATGCAAACTCTTTAAGTGTCTGTAATCGGGTAAAAGCTTTACAACTCAAAATCTTACATCGTGTTCACATCACCCCTTCCCAACGTCATACATTTAATTCAGACCTTTCTCCGTTAATGCCTGAAATGTAAAACCGAAGTGGCTACTCTCACTCATTGCTACTGATCCTGCAGAAAAGTGCAACATTTTTGGCATATAATAAAAGGTCAACTCCACTGACCATGTTACTTGGTGTAACAGATGTCACTATCACTGGGAAGTATGGGAGGCAACTTCACAGGATGCTTACATTTTGTGCAAGGAAATGTATCCTTCTCAACTGGATTACAGATAAAGCACCCTGCAAAAGTCAATGGCATCGTACCATACTTGAATATGTGTCCTTGGATTATTTGACCAGCAAATTGCACTGTAGAGACGATGTGTTTTACAAAATATGGGACCCTTTTATGTTGTACATCGGCATGGACATATCTTCTGTACTTCATAGAGAAATCATGTGAACTCACATAGCATTGTTAGTGGACTTTGAGCTTTCCACTTGTCTTTGAATGGAGTCGGAATGTTCTGTTTTGGGTTTGTTTAGTTATTTTATATTTTATGTTATTTTTGTTTTGCTTTATGTAAACTAAAATCCAATAAATATATTATTAAAAAAAAAGGACAGATAGAGAATTTTCCAGTCATCAACTTAATAATTTGAAAACTTGTTTTGTTTAGATTTGGAGGCGTCCAGTTCTCCAATTTTGAGCTTTCAACCCCAAAAACAAAGCCCTCTGAAAAAATAAAACCTTTGTATCTAAATGTTTGTATCTAAACCCATTTATTTAAATTTTCGATCCATTATTCAGGTTTTCTTGCAACATTTATTTTTGCCATTTTTACACATTAAAACCCTTTATTTCTCATGACCTCATATTCATATCAGGAAAACAGTAAAGGTTTATGATGAAGCATGTCTTCTATAATAATTACCATCATCATCTGCCCTGATCACTGTCAGTTCAGAAACCACTAATGGTCTGTGGTAATAATATGGACTAGTGAGGACTTGCTCCATGTTTTGGCGCTTTACAAGCGAGAACACATTTCCCTGCGTGCGGCGCATTAGCACTAGCAGCTCATAATCCTGTTGAGCCGCTAATGAAGCAATCACCGCAGCCACATATTAAAACATAAATCATGGATGGAGCAGACTTTGATGTGTGGCTTGGGCTTAAAAAGTGGCAGATAATGTCTTTGTATTGGATTATTTGTTCAGAAAAAAAACTATTTCAGCATTTGAGATTTTTTTTATTGTTTGGATGGTTTGAAATCTACTTTTATACGTATCTACAGCACCTTTAGCCTATAGCACAGTGTTTTCCCAGGACACTCTTTACGTTTAAGTGCATCTGAAGCATCGAGCGCAGTGTGCTGTGATAAATGCATCTCTCTTTGTCCTCGATCAGCGCGTCACACTTCACTGTTGTCTCTGTGAACGATTTTCTGGTTTGTCTGAAGGTCGGATTTCAGCTTTAGTGCCACATTCTGAAACATTTTCACTGCAGGCGCTGGTACGAATTCCCTAAACTGGTGTTAGAAAAATGGGAGGAAATGATAGTTTGGCATTAATGTTTGATAAAGGTTGACCGAGGACAGGAATCTGGAAATAGAGCAGAGACAGTGGATGCTTTTGAGGACCACACTTGAGCAAAACATGTTTAAACCTTTACTGTGGCAATTGTAGTTCTGAATGAGAGTTACCAATAGTAATGACTTAGTATGAAGGATTGAAAAGTCTTTTTTCAGTGCATTAGTGACGAATTGCGTTCATAAAGTGTGTAGTGTAGCTGTACTCACGCTGTGAAGGCCTGAGGACGTCGCTGTAGCTGCTCTCGTTGGACTGGTTACTGGACACGGACGAGACGCTGGAGCTGCGGTTGTAGCCGAAGGTGGCGAGACGTGACGGGGGGATGGCGGAGAACCCGGGGGGGCGCAGACCCGACTGCCCCGGCTTCAGCGACGCAGACCTGTGGCCGACCTCTGCCCCTGAGCGCCTCGGATCTGTGGGACAGGAGAGGGAGTTGAGGTACAGCTACGTTTTCCCCAATTGTGTATAAATTGTTCTGTTATGAAGTAATAAAGAGGATATATCGTGCACTTTTATGAGCTTTTAACCTTTTTATAACAATGTTCAATCATAAAAAAACACATCTGGAGCTGAATCAAAGTTAATCCAAACAGTTTTGCGTAATCCTGGTCACTTGGGTCTTTAACTTCCTCCGCAGCTAAAGCACCATCTCAAGTTCAGGTTTATTTGTCATGTGCATCAAGTATAAAGTGCCAAAAGCAATGAAAAGAGTTTTGCCCTGGCACTCTCTCCGCTGAACAGGAAACTAATCTAGATATAAAAACACAACACAACACAACAAAACATTCCAGCAATAAAATGCAATAAACCTCAGCTCTCCTTAAGGCTGATGTTCATGAACCTCACCGCCTGAGGATGAAAACTGTCTGTGAAACGAGATTTCTGAGTTTTGAGGCTCCGCAGACGTCTCCCTGAGGGTAAGCGGGAGAGGGAATGTGTGGGATGGCTCGGGTCCTCCATAATACTGTGAACCTTTTTCTCACAGCGCTTATCGTACAAGTCCTTTATCTGAGACAGAGAAGATCCAATAATCCGAGATGCGGTTGTCCTTCAGAAGGGTATGGTCATGTGATGTGACATTACCAAACCACACCAAAAAACTTCCTGGCAAAACACTTTTGAACGTACATCTGTAAAAAATGATGAGTGTCTCTTTTGACAATCCATATTTCTTGAGACCTTAAAAAATATAGTCTCTGCTGAGCTTTTTCATTGCACCGCTGATGTGAAGAGACGAGGACCATCTTCATTTTCTATGGCTTTGTTGAGCAATAGATTGACGTTATAAATGTTTCCTTTGCATTTTATAGCACATTAGCCATCACCAAACCCATTCCACACTCAAACAGCGTTAGCATGCCGTAAGCACAGAATTACTGCAGTGTTTTAAATATTGATAATTCCCACAGCTGCCTGCAGAGGGAGCTCAACTTTAAGATATAAAGTAAAAGACTAAAACATTGTTTGCTGATGAAGCATTCTGTACACAGAGATTATTTTAAGTTTAAAAACGTGAAAAATCAATATTATGATGCCTGAAATACCACATCTGCCAGAAAATAAATACACATACAGTCACCTTATTATAAAGGAAAGAAAGTTGAGTTGCAGTGCCAGAGGGACGTTTCATAAAATAATAAAACCTCAAAGCCACCCACATTAACAACTGTGCTACCAGCTGTTATATAAAATCCTCCTTCTAAATCTGTAAATACAGGCGTTTTTCTCTTAGCTCCAAATACACTGTGCAGAGAAATAGTGAAGTATCAACTACTTCTGGGAAGGGAAGTTTGGGCATCTCTGCTGAGACTGCTGCCCCCGCGACCCGGCCCCGGATAAAGCGGAAGAAAATGGATGGATGGATGGAACTACTTCTGCAAATTCATCAAATCATTCAAATAAACAGTGAAATCTTCCTAATGTCGCGTTGAAGAAGCGCTGTCTCACCTGTAGACTCCTGACGGTCCTGTGTAGATCCCGGTCTCGAAGCCGCCTGTTGGACCCTGCTCTTGGCCGTGGGCTGCCGGGTCACTGCTCCTAACCCCAGCTGAGGCCTCACGGCTCGGGGAGAGCGGTACACGCTGCTGCCGCCGTCCTGGGAGACAAGCGGCAGAAGAGATGAGATTTAATTTAATTTAGTCAAACTTTTCAGTAAACGTTAACATCTGCACTGGGCGGATTTTACAGATTAAACGTGTTATAAAAAAAATCGGAAAAAAACCCCCAAACATAAGAATGTAAGAGCAACAAAATATTGATGCTGATGTACAGTACTACAATTAAAAGGATGTTTTTGACCTTTAAACGGCTGTTTTCAAAGAAATTTTGAAGTGGAGTGAAAATCATATTGCCCCCTTGTTCGAAGTCATTTGTGGAAAAAACACTGTTGCTTGCCGTGGTCCCTGAACTGTATTTTAGAAACAACAAAGATGCTGAAAACATTTCCCTTCTACAAACATGTATTTTCCAACATTACCATACTTAAACTATGCTAAAAATACCTGGAAGCATCCGTCATTTGTGCCTGAGTTATCTTGCATATTCAGTCTGTCTCTTTGTGTTCTTAAAACGTTTGCCCTTCACCTGCTGATGTCATGAGGTGGTGCATTTTTAGTACATTATCTTGATGCCCTTTTCTACTGCTTAATTATTATTTTGGGCATCTTACTTCCCAACATACAAAATCACCTCAAAAATATAAGGTCAAAAGTACTGCTTATTACTGTGACAAAGATGAAATGTTGCCCTAATACATGTTGCCCTCACCTCTTGACTATACTCAGCCGTGTCCTCGTGAAAACTCCCTGACTTCCCGCCCAGCCGATTGGCCGTGGAGCCTGTTGTGACCTTGCTCCCCGTCAGCGTCGCCCCTGGGGGGTAGAAGCCCGTCTTCTGGATCTCCTGCCGGTATTTATCAAACAGGATGTTGGAGGATGCGAGCGCTGGTGTTGGAGTAGCCTTCCCTCCATAGCTGGGCGCATCTGGTTTGGCTTGAGGATTCTTGCGGACGTAGGTGATGATCTTCGGCCTCACGTTTTTCTTCGCGTCTTGATCCTTTTGTTGAGGTGTTAGCGATTTCGGGAGGCTGGTGTTGGGACAGGTTTTTGGCAGCTTGACCATTTGATTCAAAGGAGATTCGCTGCGCTCTAGACTTGGCGCCCTGACGCCTTTGGCCGGCGAGTTGGGTGAGGGTCTCCTTCTTGGCGAACTGGATGCATTCCTCGTCACGTTCGGCGTAATACTCCGACTGGGACTTCCCCACGGCTTCCTCCGCTCTAAACTCGAAGCGCTCGTGTTCTCCAAGGAGCCGTTCCTTTTGATGCCGTTTTCGAACGAGAGCGGCTTCTTCATGGAGTTCTCGAACGATGGCTGCTTCCGAAACCCGTAGCTGAAAGAGTTCTGCTTTTTCAGCGCGCTGTTGTAGGCGCCTTGTTTCGGTTCCAGCGACGACTGACTGCGTCTTATCCCGGTTTTGGCTGGACTTGTGGTGCTATAGAGCTGTGCTGCTGGTGTTTCGACCGCTTGTGTGCCTTTGTCCAATTTACTTGGGCTTTTGTTGCATTTCTCATCGGTTTGTAGCTTATGATCGCTTCTTGAATCCCTGACGCTTTCGTTATTGTTTCTGCTTGTGTCTGTTTTGTTCTGAAGCTCCCCGTTGCTCATTTGTGCTCTTGAATGCGCCGCCGTGTTCAGATTCACGCCCGCATCTCGAGGCTCTGTTGTGCTTTTTCTTGAGGTGTGGTGCTGCGAAGTCTTGGCTTTTTCGGAAATAGAAGCCAGTGTCACGTCCTCTGAAATAGTAGAAGGGACGTGCCAGGATTCCGTTGTCTTTCCGGTGGTTTCCACAGCCGACATCGTGGACAGACAAGTCATGAAAATGTCTGTCTCCGAGCTTATTTCCGACTTTGACTTTTCCTCCTTATTACACGTGGCTTGTGCCGTATTGCTTTTCGAATTGAGCTGCTTTTTAAGTCTGTTGCCTTCCGTGACTCCGACGAAATCCTCTCCGTCGTCCAGATCTTGGCACTCCAGCATCTCAAATTCCGCCAGTTCTGGGTCCTCGCACTGAGAGTTCTCTTCCCAATTCTCGACTCTTCCCCGCTGCTCAGTGGTTGTCCTCTTTGCGTCCACATCTCCAGTCCTTGTGGCACTGTCTTTCTGGATATCGTTGGCGTTGGCGTCACCGTCTTCGGGCCCCGCACGATGATGGTGATTGTTGTTCCCCACCTCCCCCGGACACAAGGGCTCTGCCTGATCGCACATTCTCGGTGTTTATAGCTCCATGAAGGGCTGTGAAAAGTCAATCAGCACAGGCATCCGGATGATTCATCTGTTTCCTCCACTCAAGTTTTAATTGCGGCGCTCCAAATTCGCTCTCATGCTTTCTTCCATAGCGTTGTCTTGATTAGAAACCTGTGAGGAAACAAAGCAATAGAGTTAAATATTTCCATTTAACAATAGAAAAATCTACAAAAACACAAGGTACATTTTCAGGTACTGAAGTTGAAGTTGAAGACTTTGCCTAGACCTATGCTCTCTTATTAACTAGGACAATGATTTCCCATTGAGGGGGTGAGGAAACAGAATTGGGGTAATCAAAACCTTGCTTCCAGTCCCAAGAGCTCCACACACGGTTTATGGCACAAGGGGTTCCATAAGTACCATTATTTTTGGATACATAATACCATCACAATAGACAATCTCTTAGAGCAAAAACAACTTCATCTAACATCTATCTACTTTGTACTCTTCTCTATTTAATTCTCAGCATTTAGCCAACTCCTGACATAAATACATGGCATGGGGTATTGGGTAAGATATAATGTTATCATATGTCTTACCAGATTCTGTGTTCTTTTACTATCACCTATAGTGTTTTATAATGTTATAATGTTAATATTGCCAATCAATTCTCTATGAAACACTCAGGTCTGCAGAGAGAGTGCACTTTGTAGTTTGCAGTCCATTCAGAAGTGCAAAATCAAAGGACTGCTCCTTTTAAGCTTTCATATCAAACGTGCCAAAGCAACATAATCAAATGTCCATATCAGCGCTTGTTGAATCCAATATAAAGCAGCTGCTAAAGGCTTATTTTTTAAAGCTGGGGTTGCTATTTTTTCTTATATATATATTCTCTGATTAAATATATCGCTTTCTTAATCACTAAAACTGAAGTGAGAGTCCAAATAACTGCTTGAAACATGAATTGTGAGAGCCTGAAATGAGTTGAGGCAGCAGCTGACGGTTCTTTCTCCTTCTCAACAACCTCCGACGTTCACGGATTGAAAACAGGTACAAATGAGTAGTGCAGTTTTACTACTTCCTTCTTTTATCAAAGTGAATGTTTTAAAGTGACTGTGACCTTCGGGTTAGTTTTGTCGCGTCTTGCCGTAACACGCTGCTTTAATGGAAAGATAAGCCTGAAGCAACACGGACTAAATGGCTACGCTCTCGTTACATAAATCCACAGTTCAGTGCAAAACCAGACAGACTGCTCCTCTTCTTACACAGTCACCGCAGAAGTCATCGAAGACTCATTTCCATTCATGACACCACTGCTGTTTGAGCATACTGCGTTGCTTACAACACGGTCAATCGGGATTGTATTTACATCCGTGACTCTGCAGAGCACGGGAAACACAAGAGGGATCGATGACTCCGACTTTTCACTGGACGGGACGGGGACAAACAGCGGCTGAGTCAGCAGCTGCACTGCAGAAACAGAGCATCACACCCCTCCGCTTTCTTCACTGTAACATCTTACTCTGGGACGGGGCCACACAGAGAAAGAGTCACTTTAGCAGCACTTTACAGTTAAATAACAGCATGGGTTAGATGGAAAGAGCTTATTCTAAACGTGCAATAACATGGTAATAATTTGAAGATAGTCAGAAAAAAGACTGTAAATTACCGGATGTAACATTAAATAGTTTCCATTGTCTTTTGCATAGTCCAAACTCTAAACAATGAGCTGTTACTACCATAGGAAGCTGTAGACCAGGGGTAGGCAAGTTTGTGTGGTGGAAGGACGATTTTCATCATCACCAAATCACCGAGGGCCGAACCACTGAAGCCCAAAGTAAAAACAATTTTCTGCAGTTGCCAATGTTTTGCATTATATGGGATGTTTTGCCTGTATTTTGTTTTGTTTTTTTACCTCCAGTTCGGCTTTTTTAAAAGCTGCAAAGCGACAGTGTAGTGCCTCATTTGAAAGCTAAGGCATACAAAACTAATTGTAACTTTTGGTTGTGTTGTTGCCGTTCTTTTGTCAAAATTTTTATGCTTCTTTGAAGTTTTTATTGTGGGTTTTTAAAAGTATTCTTGCCCTTTTTTATCGCTCTTTAGTCATTTTTTGTTGTTGTATTATTGTTGCTTTTCTGGCATGTTTTAGTCACTCTTTTGTTGTGTTTATGTTGCTTTTTTGTCACTTTGTTGTTTGTTGTCAGTTCAGGTGGGAGTTAAGAGGATAAAAAACATATGTAAACAGTAACATTTTGTATTTATATTATACTGTTTTTACACAATAACCACCAAAGCAAAAAGTGGTTCATCTTCCTCCACATCCCCAACTTTGGCAGGTATGTGTATATTCATCTTGGGGGCCAGAGGTTCTGTGCAGGAGGGCCGGATTTGGCCCCTGGGCCTGACGTTGCCTACCCCTGCTGTAGACCTTCGATTAAAACGGGCTAATAATGTTAAAGTAACATGAAGGAGCGGGTTTGAAAAGTTGTTTAGGTGTTGTAAGTACCTAACAAGTTACTCGAGCTTACAATTGCACAGGAAACATCACCAAAGCAGTAATTTTCTTCAAACAGAATGCAGAGTATGCTTTTAAGGACATGACTTCAACAACAGTGACGCTGCTGTCTAGACGTTACCTGCTTGCAGACCCTGGCATTGTAAATCTGTGCAATTTCAGTGTAAAATCTTTCAGTTTTCATTCATTCATTGTTGTCAACAATCTTCATGAATATACACCTCATGTTAATTGACTTATCATTAATGTGATGTTGTTACATGTAAATTACCATATTTCCTTTGGGGCTAAACAAGTGGAGACAGGCTGTTAATGACTCTGTACGCACTAATGAACATGACAGGGACAAATTACTCATGTTTATTGAAAGCGTCACTTGAGGATAGGTGTAGACTGCTTGAGCTTTCAGACTGCCTTTATTTGATTTGCTCGAAATAAATGGCCATTGAGCGCGCAGAGCTACAAAAGTAGAAAATATTAGCTTCAGGGCCGCGCAATATATTGCAATGAAATCAGTGCGGTATTATTAGTTGAGGCAATATCCAAATTGCAGGAATCCAATATGTATCAAGTCACATCTGTACAAATCTTTCTTCGACAGCCTGTAAAATAACTCACAGCAATCGAGAAATGAACAAAAGTTTAGTTATAGTCAAATCTATTTTAAACTCAGTGGAATTTCGTTTAGAGGTTTTGTCTGTGTCTCAGCTGGTCTTCTTCTTCACAATTACATTATTTCTTCATTGTTCAGTTTGGACCTCATTCAGTCCAAGTTTTGTCCTGTTACCTTGACGAAGCCAAAGCCAACATATGGAGAACCATGTTGCTTTTGCCGTGGGGCGGAAGGACTGACTCCTGAGCCACCGTGCCAAATTGAAGTTCACACATGCGCTGACATTTGGTCTTCAGTCTTTACTTTTCACCGGCTTCACTGGAGAATTAAAAGTTGAACAAATCCCTCCCCGAAGGCGGTTTGTTCATTGACCTGGAGAATGTCTGACATCGTCTTCCTCCTGAACGAAATGAGCCAGTCACAGGTTATAAAGTGGGTAACACTCCCTCCACAGAGAGAGCAAGTGTCTAGGCAGACTCAAGGGACACTTTAAAGAGATGCTGTGGCACTTTTATGTCCCACTGATGGACACACACACACACACACTCACATACGTTAAACCAAATTCAGCCTACGACAGAACACAGGCCAAACTAGGGCTGTACTGAGACATTGTAACTATCTTAAAGGCCAATAGCTGCTTAGCTTAATATGGATTTCTCTTTATACTGTCAAATAACAGTGTTTTGGCCTAATGATTCATATCTCTGTCATTAATCGCATAAAAGACTGGCACGAAATGCAATGTCTCCTCTGTTAGCAGCATTCAATTATAAAGTCATGGATATTGTCGCTTTGAAAGGGCTTTAGGCCACTCTATTATCTTGGTCACCATAAATCATATTGTAGACTAATTGAATTTTAGACACCTTCAAGAGAAGAGTAAGACTTGCCTGTTCGGGGATATTGCCAGCCAACTGACTTAACGTGCTACTATCACACACCAACAATACTATTTCTGCAGTACTGAACAGCTAAGGAAATATAATTTACCAGGAAGTCCCGAGGAAGGCTTAGCTGCCGAAACATTGCACTTGTATAAAACAATTTCACCTTATGGTAAGGTACACAGTCTGCAAAAGATTTACTTCAAAAATTCTCTAACACCCTTGTTGTGAATATGTGAGTATGTACTGAACAGTTTGAAATTAAATTAAATCATCTTTGTTTTGTAAAGTGCAAACCAATATATTACGTAAACATTGGTGAGTAACTATTGATTAAATATTGACCTTTATTTAACCAGGATAGTCCCACTGAGATTAAGAATCTATTTTTCA